>NC_086449.1:519902357-520067357 GCF_028390025.1 Pseudophryne corroboree
AACACAAGGTCCTCCTCAGCCAGGGTATCAAACTTGTAGAACTTTGCAAATGTGTTTGAACCCGACCAAGTAGCAGCTCGGCAAAGCTGTAATGCCGAGACCCCTCGGGCAGCCGCCCAAGAAGAGCCCACCTTCCTCGTGGAATGGGCTTTTACCGATTTTGGATGCGGCAATCCAGCCGCAGAATGAGCCTGCTGAATCGTGCTACAGATCCAGCGAGCAATAGTTTGCTTTGAAGCAGGAGCACCCAGCTTGTTGGGTGCATGCAAGATAAACAGCGAGCCAGTCTTCCTGACTCCAGCCGTTCTGGAAACATATATCTTCAAAGCCCTGACTACGTCCAGCAACTTGGAGTCCTCCAAGTCCCTAGTAGCCGCAGGCACCACAATAGGTTGGTTCAAATGAAACGATGACACCACCTTTGGGAGAAATTGGGGACGAGTCCTCAATTCTGCCTTGTCCATATGGAAGATCAGATATGGGCTTTTACATGACAAAGCCGCCAATTCCGACACACGCCTAGCCGATGCCAAGGCCAACAGCATGACCACTTTCCACGTGAGATATTTTAGTTCCACGGTTTTAAGTGGCTCAAACCAGTGTGATTTCAGGAAATCCAACACAACGTTAAGATCCCAGGGTGCCACTGGTGGCACAAAAGGGGGCTGGATATGCAGCACTCCCTTTACAAAAGTCTGAACCTCAGGCAGTGAAGCCAGTTCTCTTTGAAAGAAAATGGATAGGGCCGAAATCTGGACCTTTATGGACCCCAATTTTAGGCCCATAGTCACCCCTGACTGTAGGAAGTGTAGGAATCGACCCAGATGAAATTCCTCCGTAGGGGCCTTCCTGGCCTCACACCAAGCAACATACTTCCGCCATATACGGTGATAACGTTTTGCTGTCACGTCTTTCCTAGCTTTTATCAGCGTAGGAATAACTTCATCTGGAATGCCTCTTTCCGCTAGGATCTGGCGTTCAACCGCCATGCCGTCAAACGCAGCCGCGGTAAGTCTTGGAACAGACAGGGCCCTTGTTGCAGCAAGTCCTGTCTGAGAGGCAGAGGCCATGGGTCCTCTGTGCGCATTTCTTGCAGTTCCGGGTACCAAGTCCTTCTTGGCCAGTCCGGAAAAATGAGTATTGTTCTTATTCCTCTCTTTCTTACTATTCTCAGTACTTTTGGAATGAGAGGAAGAGGAGGAAACACATATACCGACTGGTACACCCACGGTGTCACTAGGGCGTCCACAGCTATCGCCTGAGGGTCCCTTGACCTGGCGCAATAACGTTTTAGCTTTTTGTTGAGGCGGGACGCCATCATGTCCACCTGTGGCAGTTCCCATCGGTTTGCAATCAGTTGGAAAACTTCTTGATGAAGTCCCCACTCTCCCAGGTGGAGGTCGTGTCTGCTGAGGAAGTCTGCTTCCCAGTTGTCCACTCCCGGAATGAACACTGCTGATAGTGCTTGCACGTGATTCTCCGCCCATCGAAGAATCTTTGTGGCTTCCGCCATTGCCATCCTGCTTCTTGTGCCGCCCTGGCGGTTTACATGGGCGACCGCCGTGATGTTGTCTGACTGAATCAGCACTGGCCGGTTTTGAAGCAAAGGCTCTGCTTGACTCAGGGCGTTGTAAATGGCCCTTAGTTCCAGTATATTTATGTGTAGAGAAGTCTCCAGACTTGACCACAGCCCTTGGAAGTTTCTTCCCTGAGTGACTGTCCCCCACCCTCGGAGGCTTGCATCCGTGGTCACCAGGACCCAGTCCTGTATGCCGAACCTGCGGCCCTCGAGAAGGTGAGCACTCTGCAGCCACCACAGAAGAGACACCCTGGCCCTTGGGGACAGGGTGATCAGCCGATGCATCTGAAGATGCGATCCGGACCACTTGTCCAACAGATCCCACTGAAAGATCCTCGCATGGAACCTGCCGAAGGGAATGGCTTCGTATGAAGCCACCATCTTTCCCAGGACTCGCGTGCAGTGATGCACCGACACCTGTTTTGGTTTCAGGAGGTCCCTGACCAGAGATGCTAATTCCTGGGCCTTCTCCACCGGGAGAAACACCTTCTTCTGTTCTGTGTCCAGAATCATGCCCAGGAAAAGCAGACGCGTCGTAGGAATCAGCTGCGACTTTGGAACATTCAGAATCCAACCGTGCTGTAGTAACACTTCCTGAGAGAGTGTTACGCTGATCAACAACTGCTCCCTGGACCTCGCCTTTATGAGGAGATCGTCCAAGTACGGGATAATTATAACTCCCTTCTGCCGAAGGAGTATCATCATTTCGGCCATTACCTTGGTAAATATTCTCGGTGCCGTGGACAGGCCAAACGGCAACGTCTGGAATTGGTAATGACAGTCCTGTACCACAAATCTGAGGTACTCCTGGTGAGGTGGGTAAATGGGGACATGCAAGTAAGCATCTTTGATGTCCAGCGACACCATAAAATCCCCCTCTTCCAGGCTTGCAATCACCGCTCTGAGCGATTCCATTTTGAACTTGAATTTCTTTATATAAGTGTTCAAGGACTTTAAATTCAGAATGGGTCTCACCGAACCGTCCGGTTTCGGTACCACAAACATTGTGGAATAGTAACCCCTTCCCTGTTGAAGGAGGGGGACCCTGACAATCACTTGCTGGAGGTACAGCTTGTGAATTGCCGCCAGCACTACCTCCCTTTCCATGGGGGAAGCTGGCAAGGCTGATTTGAGGTAACGGCGGGGGGGAGTCGCTTCGAATTCCAGTTTGTATCCCTGAGATACAATTTGTATAGCCCAGAGATCCACCTGTGAGCGAACCCACTGGCTGCTGAAGTTTCGGAGACGCGCCCCCACCGCACCTGGCTCCGCCTGTGGAGCCCCAACGTCATGCGGTGGACTTAGTGGAAGCAGGGGAGGACTTTTGTTCCTGGGAACTGGCTGCATGGTGCAGCTTCTTACCTCTACCCCTGCCTCTGGCAAGAAAGGATGCACCCCTGACCCTCTTGCCCTTTTGGGAACGAAAGGACTGCATTTGATAATACGGTGCTTTCTTAGGCTGTGAGGAAACCTGAGGCAAGAAAGTGGACTTTCCAGCTGTCGCTGTAGACACGAGGTCCGACAGACCGTCCCCAAACAATTCCTCACCCTTATAAGGCAAAACCTCCATGTGTTTTTTAGAATCAGCATCTCCTGTCCATTGCCGAGTCCATAAGACCCTCCTGGCAGAAATAGACATAGCATTAATTTAGATCCCAGCAGGCAAATGTCCCTCTGAGCATCTCGCATATATAAGACGACGTCTTTGATATGGCCCAGGGTTAGGAAAACAGTATCTCTGTCGAGGGAATTTATGTCGTCTAACAGAGTATCTGTCCACGCTGCTACAGCACTACACATCCAGGCTGAAGCAATAGCAGGTCTCAGTAGAGTACCAGAGTGTGTATACACCGACTTCAGGATAGCTTCCTGCTTTCTATCCGCAGGCTCCTTTAGGGCGGCCGTATCCTGAGACGGCAGGGCCACCTTTTTAGATAAGCGTGTCAGCGCCTTGTCCATCCTAGGGGATGTTTCCCAACGTAACCTGTCCATTGGCGGGAAAGGGTACGCCATCAGTAACCTCTTAGAAATCACTAGTTTCTTATCAGGGGAACTCCACGCTTCACACAATTCATTTAATTCATCAGATGGGGGAAAAGTCACTGGCTGCTTTTTCTCCCCAAACATATAAACCCTTTTGGTATTAACCGGGTTACTCTCAGAAATGTGTAATACATCTTTCTGTGCCTCATCGTCGACACTGGAGTCGGACTCCGTGTCGGCATCAGTGTCAACCATCTGAGCTAGAGGGCGTTTATGAGCCCCAGACGGTTTCTGAGTCGCCTGGGCAGGGGCGGGCTGAGACCCCGGCTGTCCCAAGGCTGCAGCGTCATCAAACCTTTTATGTAAGGAGTTTACATTGTCATTTAAGACCTTCCACATATCCATCCAATCTGGTGTCGGCCCCGACGGGGGCGATACCACACTTATCTGCCCTTGCTCCGCCTCCACGTAACCTTCCTCATCAAACATGTCAACACAGCCGTACCGACACACCGCACACCCACAGGGAATGCTCAGACTGAGGACCCCACAAAGTCCTTTGGGGAGACAGAGAGTATGCCAGCACACACCACAGCGCTATATAACACAGGGATTTACACTGCTAATAAGTGATTTTCCCAATAGCTGCTTGTCTGTATCGATTTGCGCCTAAATTTATGTGCCCCCCCTCTCTTTTTAACCCGTCTTGTACCTGGATACTGCAGGGGAGAGCCTGGGGAGCGTGCTTCCAGCGGAGCTGTGAAGGGAAAATGGCGCTGGTGTGCTGAGGAAGAAGGCCCCGCCTCCTCAGTGGCGGGCTTCTGTCCCGCTTTCAGTGTATAATAATGGTGGGGGTTTTTACATATATACAGTGCTAGACTGTATATATGTATGATTTTGTGCCAAAGGTATCTCAATTGCAGCCCAGGGCGCCCCCCCCCCCCAGCGCCCTGCACCCTACAGTGACCGGAGTGTGTAAGTGTGCTGGGAGCAATGGCGCACAGCTGCGGTGCTGTGCGCTACCTTAATGAAGACAGGAGTCTTCAGCCGCCGATTTTGACGTCTTCCAGCTTCTGTTCTTCTGGCTCTGCAAGGGGGACGGCGGCGCGGCTCCGGGAACGGACGATCGAGGACAGGTGCCTGTGTTCGAACCCTCTGGAGCTAATGGTGTCCAGTAGCCTAAGAAGCACAAGCTAGCTGCAAGCAGGTAGGTTTGCTTCTCTCCCCTTAGTCCCACGTAGCAGTGAGTCTGTTGCCAGCAGAAACTCACTGAAAACAAAAAAACAAAAAATACTTTCTTTTCTAGTAAGCTCAGGAGAGCCCACTAGGAGCACCCAGCTCTGGCCGGGCACAGATTCTAACTGAGGTCTGGAGGAGGGGCATAGAGGGAGGAGCCAGTGCACACCAGAAAGTACCTAATCTTTTTTTTAGAGTGCCCAGTCTCCTGCGGAGCCCGTCTATTCCCCATGGTCCTTATGGAAGTTCCCAGCATCCACTAGGACGTCAGAGAAAGGGGCAGTGATGCGTTCCAGGTGTGAAATTCATCAGACCTGCTTGTTTATTAAACCACCCTGTTTGGCTCCTACTTGTATATGACGTATATGTTGTGAGAGGCGCATGGGCATTTTCCCAGTGATTTTCCTAATGTGCAAAACACCGGAAAAATGGCCACCACGCTATTTTTCCAGTGATTTGTGCAGTTGCTGCTGCTGCTGGAGGGGTAAATATTAAAAAAAAATGGGTGCAGGGTGTACAACGTGGGCACCCCTGGACCCAGGGGCCAGTGTGCACCCATTATAGATATGCCACTGTATACTATTAACCTGATTGGCTCTGCATGGAACGTATGTACTTCACTTCTGGGTGCCAAATGTTACTACTATTGACGCCAATGGTTATATGACCGCCTTGAGCCGGTGTTTGCTTACTAATGCAACATAAACTGATGCTGTTGCCCTGTTTGACATTTCATACATCAATGTAAGTGGTCTTTTCACCTGTGCTGTGGTCATATTAATTGTAGTAATTTGTTGAGCTAATCGCTATACATATGTTATATGGGCTTTATTCTTAGCTAATTGACTGGTAATGATGCATTCATCTGTTGAAACTATTGCTCCGTTCCTCTAATTATTCAATTATATAGCTAACTTATTCTATTTATTGCACCTCTGAACGTTTATATAATGAGTGAGATTAGCAGATAGGAAGGTGACATTATTTAAAAATGTGTGTTCCTGTGCATAGCCAATGACTTAAGAGTCTAATAGTAATGGTCTGCCTACTACATGTTACCATTATGTCTCCTACTTAGTCTATGTGCATTATACAGGCTACTTCACAGATTATGTTGAGGTGATATTTCCTATATGATGCGATCCCCCCCGCCCCCCACTTATCCCATGCCTTTTCTCCCTCATGTGGCTTCCCCCGCCCCTTTTTCGCCATTTGAGATGATCTTTTTCTCTACTGCTACCATATTAATGTTTGATATTTTATGATACTACTTATGTCTGTATAGTTATTGTAAAATTACCAACACTGTAATGTGTTCAATATTGTGAAACTCAATAATATTTGTTTAAAAAAAACAAATAAATGTGTGTGCCCTCTATAGTTATTGTATATGGCAAGCACCACAATGGCATAGTAGCATACAAAATTATGGGTCTGAGCCCGATGCAGTGACCATATGATGTTTTTCGTCTGCTCATGTGTCTGAGTTGCACTGCGTATCCATCTTGATGGTGTTCGTACACAGTCACAGTACAGAGTCAGACGCACACAAGAAGAAGTGTATTAGGTGGAGAACCATCCCACGTGATAAACTCGTGGTGCATTCGCCATTATCTAGTGTTCACTCTAGGCTGTTTTAGCAGGGCGCCGCGCCCTGCCCGTTTTTTAACAGGCAAAACCCGCCCTGCCCCTTTTGCGGCGCCCTGCTAGAACAGCCGCCCGCTCCCTGCCCTCCCGGCGTGTATAGATGCCGTGCGCATGCGCGCGGCATCCATTCACGCATTGGGAGAGGGCTGGGGGAAGCCCAGCACCGACGGAGGTGCTGGGCACGCCCCCAACAGTGACGTCGGCGGCCACAGACGCTCTCTATAGTAGCGTCTGTGGGCCGCACGCCCCCTAAAATGACGGAGGCGTGGTCACGCCCCCTAATTTGCGTGGCTGCACCCCCATTTCGGGCGCGCGCACATGTGCCCCCCTGAGTCCGGCTCCCTGCCCCTTTTCACTCCTAGAGTGAACACTAATTATCTAAATGAACGGATCGGCCTGAGGCACCATGTACTGTATGTTTAATAATGTGTTTTAATAGGTTATATGTAGCGCTCTATACATGGTTGTAGACACTGGCGTATCTATAATGGGTGCGGTGCACACGGGCCCCTGAGTCCAGAGGGGGCCCCCATCGCACACGCTTCATCTATTTTTTTTGAATACTTACCCTTCCGGAGTCCCACACCGACATGAGCAGTGCTGCGGAATCACCGTGAAAATGGCGCAGCTGTCTTTTTCACAGTGTTCTGCGCATGCAAGTAGATAAATAAATAGGAAAAAGGCAGCCGAACCATTTTCCAGGTGATCTGTGCATGCACAGTAGAGTCTGAGCCCTCTAGTGCTCAGACTCTCCAGCGCTGCCAACAGAGCGTGGAGGCCTGAATGGAGGAGGCAGCACACGGGCCTCCTCCTCTCTTAAAGCGCCCCTGTTTGTAGAATTGCTCATTTAAAATGCATGCATGGACAAAGCACTTATTATTTATTTTATTATTTATTAACAGTTTCTTATATAGCGCAGCAAATTCCGTTGCGCTTTACAATTGGAAATAACAATGATATAACAAACTGGGTGATAACAAACAGTCATAGAGGTAGGAAGGCCCTGCTCGCAATCTTACAATCTATAGGGAATGGATACACAGGGATAGGTGCTATCTATTGAATAGTTGTCCACCAGATTGCAAAGGTTCTTGGTGGGCTGTATGATATGGTCATACAGCAATGATGAACCGGGGTCGAGAGGAAGGGAAAGTGAAGAATTAGTATACATGTGAGGATATGTGTGGACTGTGCAGAGTGGATGCAATTTGATAGGAAGGTTTATGAAAGTTATATGGGCGGTTCTGGAATTTGATATGCTTGCCTAAAGAGGTGAGTTTTCAGGGAACACTTGAAGGTTTGGAAACCAGAGGAGAGTCTTATTATACGTGGTAGGGCATTCCACAGAGTGGGTGCAGCCAGATGAAAGTCTTGCAATCGTGAGTGGGAGCGAGTAATGAGTGTGGATGAGAGACGCAGATCTTGCGAAGAGGTCGGGTTGGGAGATATTTTGAGATAAACGAAGTGATGTACGTTGGTGTTCCTGTACCCTTTCATACTGAGCAATTTCCCGTGTTGAAGCGCGTTCATGTGCAATAACCCGGGAAATTTTTGTCAGTCTGAAAGGGGTATGACTGTAAGAGAACCACTCTGTGTGAGTGTTATCTATATAAGTATATATTCATGCATACATTTACAATTTCTACGGAGGTATTTAATACAATGTGTCATTATTTCCTCGACATGGAACTATTAGAACTGGTTGCAGTCAGTATAGAGAACTGGTTATGGCAGCTTAACAAAAACACACACGTAAGTCAGCTTGCATGCCAGTTATTTATGTCTTATTGCCTGCAGGCATGTTCTTAATTTGTCTTTGCATAGCCTAATTGATTGGAGCAGAACGCAAGTAACACATATTCAAACCACAGGTGGAAGCACTTGTGACTACATCAGTTGTAACAAAGTTAATTTAGAAACTGCTATTTCGTAAGTGCTGTCACATTGGAGAATATATGGAAATGTCATAAGACTAGACAAAAGGTTCCTGTTTCTGAGAACATTAGACAATTATCTGTGGCTGTTACTCAATAATAGTATGATGGCTTGGTAAGCAGGGTGTAGTATGTTATGCGGCGCTTGGGATCCCAGCGCCCAGCATACCGGGGCCGGGATCCCGACCGCTGACATGCAGGCAGCGGGGTGAGCACAAAAGAGCCCCTTGCGGGTGCGGTGGTGCCACTCTCCAGGGGTGTTGTGGACACCCCAAGAGGGAGAATAGTTGTCGGTATGCCAGCTGTCGGGATTCCGGCGTCGGTATGGTGAGCGCCGGGATCCCAACAGGTGGCATATCAAATGCCTCTTTGTAAAGCATCATGGTAGAGGTACAATATTAAAGAGATATATTTTTGGGACAATACTGCAATTGTAAAAGGGTGCAAACTTTTCTTAAGAGAAGAGTTGTATGGATGAGGGTGTCCCTTTCTTATGCACCCAAATGAAAAATAATGTTGTGTAAACATTAAAGGAGTTTGAAAAGAAGGACAAGGCACATTTTGGAAAGGTAATAGAGAGGATGCACCAGTGCTGTAACTAGACATTGTGGTGCCCTATGCCTGAAACAGAACTGGCGCATCTCCCCCCCCCCCCCCCTTCCCCTATTTTCAAAACAGGGATTAAACTATAAGGACATGACTAGTACGTGGGGAAGCGGCGTGGCCACAGAATAGTACTAATTCACATTATGCCACACAGTAGTGTCCATTATTCACACTACACCATACAGTAGTGTCTGTTATTCACATTACCAGGGCGGGTGCAAGGTCTCTCGGCACCTTAGGCAAAACTTCAGCCTACTGCTCCTGGCCACCCCCAATACCCACTTCCCAGCCCTTCAGATGAAAGTGTGATTAATAAGTTCCACAGCCACCACTTGCAACAAGGATGTTTCGTTTGTGTGCATCCACAGTGTATATCCACTGTGAGGGTGCATGCAGGGCCGGCCTGAGCCTATTTTTTTTGGTATGCGAACATATATTTTATATATATATAGGAATATATAGGGGCGTAGCTTCATGGGAGAGGGGACGTGGCCACAGAATAGCATCAATTTACATTGCACCACACAGTAGAGCCGCTAATACACGTTACACGACAGTAGAGCAGCTTATTATACACGTTTCACCACACAAGAGCAGCTTATACACATTACACCACAGTAGAGCCGCTTATTATACACGCTTCACCACAGTAGAGCCGCTTACACACATTACACCACAGAAGAGCCGCTTATACACATTACACCACAGTAGAGCCGCTTATTATACACGCTTCACCACAGTAGAGCCGCTTACACACATTACACCACAGAAGAGCCGCTTATACACATTACACCACAGTAGAGCCGCTTACACACATTACACCACAGAAGAGCCGCTTATACACATTACACCACAGTAGAGCCGCTTATTATACACGCTTCACCACAGTAGAGCCGCTTACACACATTACACCACAGAAGAGCCGCTTATACACATTACACCACAGTAGAGCCGCTTATACACATTACACCACAGAAGAGCCGCTTATACACATTACACCACAGTAGAGCCGCTTATTATACACGCTTCACCACAGTAGAGCCGCTTACACACATTACACCACAGAAGAGCCGCTTATACACATTACACCACAGTAGAGCCGCTTACACACATTACACCACAGAAGAGCCGCTTATACACATTACACCACAGTAGAGCCACTTATTATACACGCTTCACCACAGTAGAGCCGCTTACACACATTACACCACAGAAGAGCCGCTTATACACATTACACCACAGTAGAGCCGCTTATACACATTACACCACAGAAGAGCCGCTTATACACATTACACCACAGAAGAGCCGCTTATTATACACGCTTCACCACAGTAGAGCCGCTTACACACATTACACCACAGAAGAGCCGCTTATACACATTACACCACAGTAGAGCCGCTTATTATACACGCTTCACCACAGTAGAGCCGCTTACACACATTACACCACAGAAGAGCCGCTTATACACATTACACCACAGTAGAGCCGCTTATACACATTACACCACAGAAGAGCCGCTTAAGGGCCTAATTCAGACCTGGTCGCTGTCATGCAAAATCGCACAGCAGACCATTAATGAATGACTGTGCATGTGTATAGACCATAATGCGCAGGCGTGAGGCCAAACTGCAAAAAAATCCTGCATTTTTTTGATCGCTAGGCAGATGCAGGATTATTGACAGGAAGCGGATGTTTGGGGGTGGTATCTGGCCATTTTCTGGGAGTGGCAAGAAAATGCAGGCATTCCCAAATATTTTCAGGGAGGGTTTGTGACATCAGCTCCATCCCGATAAGCTTGTTTGTATCACACTGTAGGAGTATGTCCTGGGCTACGTACAGACTGCACAGACTGGAAAAATAATTCAATGGTGAGTGAGTTGTAAACGGATTTGCAGATGACCGCTACCTGGCGAAGATTTTGCACGACGTACACATGCATTCGCACATTTGCATGGGGTGGGTTTTCACTTTCCCTGGGTGGTGACTATCTGATCGCTGCCCTCTGCAAATTTGCAGCACAGCGATCAGGTCTGAATTAGGCCCTAAATTAGCCATGCTGAGAAAAGCACAGTTGCAGCCAGATAGGAACTCTGCTCAGCGTATAGTAGAAATGGTTGCTCTAGACCAGAGCTGGCCAAACCAGTCCTCGAGATCTACCAACAGTTCACATTTTCCAGACCACCTAGCTGGTGCACAGGTGCAGTCATTACTAATTAAGATGTGCTGCATTCATTCCTACCTGACAATTCTACAGATCTCCAGAAGGCCTGGAAAACATGAACTGTTGGTAGATCTCGAGGACCGGTTTGGCCAGCCCTGCTCTAGACCATGCTGTACGACCATGTGGTGCAACAGTGGCCCCTTCAGACCGATCCTCAAACGTGTGAGGAGTTCGAGGTGGTGATTTAACAGTACCTGACCCTTGGAAAATTGAACAAAACTAAGCATGGATGGCAGCCAGCACCTAAGTCCAGTACTCAGGTTCCCGTTGTTAAAGCCAAGACCCTCGGACACTGTGCAATTTCGCAGTTCAGCGATCAGGTCTGAATCGGGCCCTTAGCTAGCTGGTCCATTGGAGGCTTACTAGGGTCCAGCCGCCTTTTGTGAAACCCTTTGCTGGACCCGTCACCCCGACCCTGCTGAGTATGGCCTCTGACACGGTGAACACATATACTTTCTGCAGCTCCCTTGTGAGTCAGGGAGTCAGTCTAACAGCCCATTCTGCCTTTGGCTACTTTAATCATGCAGAGGTGCATTCAAAAGTGACAGAATGCCTCAATGTTATCAAACGAGGTACTCTTCTGTAAGACCTCCTGCTCCTGCCCAACTTTCCTTATTTCAGTCAATTTTGCATGCAGCAGCTGAATTTGAGTTTGCTGATCTTGTATCTGCGTTTGCTGGCCTACAGCCCACTCTGAAAATAAACTGTCAACACCTTCTTCCTATCACCTTGGTGTTTCCACTTTGTGGACAAACGAAGGAGGTTTAATTAACCCTCTCTGTTGTGCCAGTTATAACAAAAGCAAATTAAGACGACATCATCTGTGCACTTTATCGTTCACTGGTCACTTCACCACAAATAACACACTTGATAAGACTGCTGCTTTCAAGTCACTTACAATGGAAAAAAAAACCTTTTAAAGCTCATGACAAGCTGCCAACGTACTTAAGCCATTTCCTAGGTCCTTTACTGCATAAAAGTGTCCAGCAACAGTGGTCCCTGTTCAGGTGCCAAAAGTGAAAAGGATCACGTACACTGGATAAAGTACAAGTAGTTGCCTTATTTTTTTAGCAGGTAGACAGCAGAACGACAGTACCAGGCAGCAGCATACAGTTCACTGCTTAGTAATACACAGACTTCAAACAAGTTGGTATAACAATCCAGATGGCTCCTAACGTAACTCCACATATCCAGTCCTATCATTTGGTCGACTGGTTCGCCGTCAGAAGCATTGACTTACCTCACAAACAGATTTTTCTCACTCATCTGTGCATGCTTCTGTCAAACTTACACAATGTAATTAAACTTAGATTACATTGTACGAGTTTAACCACTAAGTTTCTGGTCTGTATTTTTCGCCAGACCTTGCATGCAGGTAGAGTTTTTTACTAAAAACTCGAACTGGATTACATTTGCGAGTTTTGGCACCAACTCGTACCTTATCAAAGTTTGAGAAGGTGCGAGCTGGAATGTAACTAAAATTTGGAGGATTTGGGATATTTACGTATCCGATTCTGTCTGGACTGGATGGAGTAGGGTTGGAGGAATATATAAAGCTGGAGAGTTTTATGTAGCTTCTTCGCATTCAGGTGATAGTCGCTGGAACTACAGGGAAGGTACAATACTTCGAGTATGAAAACTAGCGACTGCTAGTTGGCGAAGACCCAGAGCAGGGGTGTGGAATTTTATCCTGCCAGTGGTCTTCAACATGGATTCCTGCAAGGAAATTTGGTCTCAACTGCACCCAACAGGCTGGTCGCGGCCCCTGTCTGGGTCATCCAGGGCCAGATTAACAATGGGGCGGATGGAGCTACAGCTCCCGGCCCTAGACAAAAATAGGTCTATCACCAAGACAGCAGGATGATGATTAACTGCCCAGCTGATTACATGGTTGCCCTAGATGATAAAAATGTAAATTACATTTCTAATTTTCTCACAAAGTGATGCTGTTTTTCTACTTTTACGTATTTTGGGAGACACTGGGGCTTACTATTTAGGGAGTGTACATGCCCATATGTCACTGGCCACACCCATACAACATTAGCCACACCTCCTCAACTTCTCACAACAAGCCCTTGATTATTTGCAGCCCCAGGCCCATGTGGACCTTTATCCGGCACGGTAGTCACCTGTGCTAGCACTAGAACGTGAGAATGAGAATCGGTCTAAAGACCGATGACTGAGGGATATCGGACTGGTTCCGATGACTTAAGACTTGGGACTGGTACTAGACTGTAGTAGACAGACAGACTAGAATTGGACGGAGCTCCAATGCTGGACGACTCTGATGGTTCGGAGAATTGCACTAGTACTGGTGGCTAAGAATATCGGTCTTACACCGATGGTCATAAATGTCGGCCTTGCACTGATGGTCAGAAATGTCCACCGATGGTCAGAAATATCGGACTTGCACCGATGGTCAGGAATATCAGACTTGCACCGATGATCAGGAATATACACTGGATTAATGCTGGTACCAGGTTTAACACAGGAAGAATCAGGGTCACAGACTGGTACAGCAGGGGAGTACAGCTACAATGCTCACACACAGAGCTGTGAGACTTATGGAAGAGGTTCTCAATCACGACCCTCTATCAAAGAATTAAAAAGGGCTAACAAGTGGGGCATTAAGTGGGGCCAACATTTGAGTAATGCTCCATTACCTAAATATCGTACTGTGTGTATATACAACCGCCCCCACACTCAAGTTGTATGGACAGGTGTATATACTCTCCGGCGCCAGTACCTACCGGACTGAAGGAGATTGAATAATAGTGCGGACTGCTGCTCCTAATTATAGGGATAATTGCATTCCCTATATTGAACAAAAAACACAAACTACCTACAAGGGTGTAACCCCCTGTAGAAAATCAGGGGCGCTGTCCGCACTAATTAAAGGAGACAATTAAAAATATTCACAATAAAAAGATAGTGGTGAATAAAAAATATATATTATAATTTATTAACATACAATGCTGCAGCATAAATGACATATATTCAATACATAATATGTATATTATGAGCCCTGGTACAAGTACTCCACATACACTGATAAAATTGTTTTTGAACCATAGCGAGTTATAAACAATTTTATCAGTGTATGTGGAGTACTTGTACCAGGGCTCATAATATACATATTATGTATTGAATATATGTCATTTATGCTGCAGCATTGTATGTTAATAAATTATAATGTATATTTTTTATTCACCACTATCTTTTTATTGTGAATATTTTTAATTGTCTCCTTTAATTAGTGCGGACAGCGCCCCTGATTTTCTACAGTGGGTTACACCCTTGTAGGTAGTTTGTGTTTTTTGCTCCATTACCTGACCACATATGACCGGCTTAGAGGCGGCCCACAGTAAATGAATATCATCTATGTTCCATATTGTCAACCATATAATTAAGAAAGTTCCTCTCGTGAGTTTTTTTGTTGTAAAATATTCATTTCTGTACTCACAAAAAAAGTGCTTGAGTATGCTTCCTTAGGCAGATTCATCTGGATGTTACACTTGCAACTCCTCACTCTGAGAGGCGGTATAGAGTCAGGTGAGCATTACCTAAGCATTACCTAAGTGGAGTAAGGGTGCGTACTTGTCAGATCTGGACATAGTCGCATATACACCACCAGTGCCAGGTTATGGAAGGTTGATTGGTCCCCTTACAACAGGGAAACTCACAGCATATGTACTTCTGTCATAACATTGGGGAAGTGAGCATGCAGAAAAATGGTGCAAGATAACCATCTGCATAGGCTGCATAGGATAACTCAACAGAGGCTGCCGACATGCCCTTACTCAACTTCGCTTATGTGCGAACGCCCCGTTGCCAGCCATTTATCTACCTTCAGCCGCAATTGAAGATGCTACTAAGATGAATACGAGTCATTCAGAATGGCCAGTAGTTCCTTAAAGTTAAACACAAATGGATAAAGAGTATGCGCAGTGCCATAGAAAATCGCAAGATCCTTCTACATAAATGGACTTGCATATAACTCAGCCCCATAACTGTGTCACTTTTTTCTTTACCCACATTGTACGATTTAGTAGAAAATGTTTCAAACTCAGCATTAGGCCCACAGTGCTTCTAAAGGCTCATGTGAGTTATAATCTACTTTAAACTAATACCCATTTCACACCGCACAAATAACCCGGTATCGACCCGGCATATTGCCGGGACGACACGAGTCGGCGTGCGGTGTGAAAGGGGCCTTGCCGAAATTGTGGGTCGCCTGACCCGGCAATTCAACCCGGGTATAAAGCAGTGTTATACCCGGGTTGAATACCGGGTCAGTGGCTGCGTAAACGGGCTCCCGGGTCGATGCGACCCGGGACCCGTTTACTAGATAGCGAGAGGCGGAGCGGAGATGAGCCGCCTCCACCTCCGCCCCCAATCCCCCCCCGCCCCCCCGCTGCTATGTCAACACGTCCGGCTTATTGCCGGGTCGGGGAAGCCAGCAGCAGCTGCCAATGCCGGATCCCACCCGGGAAGGACCTGCTTCCAATTCCCGGGCGGGATCCGGCATTGGCAGTGTGAAAGTGGTATAAATAATTGCAGAATTTACCAAATAAATCCTTATTTTTCACACTGCACTGTGATGAATGAGATTTTGGGAAATTTAAAGGGGTCTTTGAACTGTCTGGTACTGTTTTTGCTTATGTTTATCTGCACACCCCAGATTTGTCATTTGTCATAATGGATTTATCATTTTACTTTTTGTTTGGGTTGTTTTTTTTAATAAGCGTGTGAATGTCTTTTACTAAGCATCACCACGGAAAAGCAAACCTGCACTGTGGGGTGTTGGGTCCACCACTCCTTACTGTTAAAACAACATTTTACACAATGAGCTCATGCCATTGAGTTACTAACAAGTACTATCCCATTTTCCAGCTGATTGTTAAATGACATATGTAATTATAACAAAAACACTTTAAACACCTCCAGCTCTCATATACTTTTAGTTGAGAAAATAAAGTTAAGAAGCAAAGCATTATAATTACCTAATCAAGTGTCTGACATTCATCTCAAGTGTTGAACTGCAAACTTCAGATTAGCAAAAAATTTAGGAATGTTTGTGGTTTATGTGACCACAGCACATCATTAAACATTCTTTCTATGAGGGTCATTCAAATCTGATCCCTGATGTGCGTTTTCGCACAGTGGGCGCTCAGGTACTAACTGCGTATGCACCGTAATGCGCACGCACATCAGACAGCAGCAAAGGGCATTCCTGGTCAGTGACGGGATGTTGCGAAAAATCCGATCGCACGGGCATTCGCAAGGTTATTGACAGGAGGAAGCCGTTTGTGGGTGGTAACTGGCCATTTACTGGGAGTGTCCGGAAAAATGCAGGCGTGTCCAAGCGTTTTCAGGGAGTGTGTCTGATGTCAGCTCCGGCCCCGATCAGCTTGATGTGATCGAACTGTAGGAGTAAGTCCTGGGCTGCGCACACACTGCAAAAGTGGATTTTAGCAGCTCGGCGTACACATAGGATCGCACACTTGCACGGCGAGGTGCTGACTATCTGTATGCAGGACGGTAATCAGATCTGAATGATCCCCTACATCCATAGTGGCAAACCTAAGACCTACAGTAAACTAGTGTGATAAAGCTGAAAGCCGGACACAGAACAACTCGTGTTCTTGCAAGCCATAACCTAGCACTGAAAGATAGATCTGCTCCTGCTTTATAGTGCTAGAGCTCAGGGATCCCAGGCCATTAGCTTCTGTTGCCACCTTGTGCATGTGCTGTTACAATTTCATGTAGCTGGAGATTTGTTTTATACCATTTCTCCTTCATCTCAGCCTGCGGGAAGGTCTACCAAAAGAAAGTGACCCAGGGGCAGATAAGTACACCATACTGGCACATGAGCAGAGACTGATCATTTATATATCCTTTCTTTGTGTTTTTCTATTTCTCTCTCTCTCTTTTTGTTTAAATGTCATCCCCCACCTCCTATTATGTTTACTAATGGTAGCTTGCTACTGAAAATGAGTCCCACTGAATAAAATAGCCGGTATCCAGCCTCTTCTTCCCCTGCCACTCGTCCCAGCCTGCTCCTTAAGAGACCTATACGATTTAGCCACCTTCTTATAATGGCACACCAATACAGAGAAAGTGTACTATGCAGATGCCACATGGATCATACTGACACCTAATTAGTTGCAGTCTCAACTACTTGGCCAGTAATGGTGTGAACAACCAGCATCATGATACAAGTCCTTTGAAAAAAAGGACTTTCCTTATGAATAAAATCCTCAGCCTTATCTTAATCCCAGAACCTTAACTAACATTGTTTAAATGAAAACCTAGCAGTATGTACAATGCTCATATCGCCACTGACCAACATATCACCCTAGCAGTAAGATTATACATTGCTAAATGGGGTGCTCTAGCTTTCCAGTAATGGCTCTCCCCAAAGTACACAAAACAATTCTGATTTCCCTTTTTTCCCTGATTTCTCTCTTATCATTCAATTTTCTCCTATCGTTTAGCTCTTCTCACTGTCTCTATCTTTCCTGCATTATTTTTTTTATCTTCTTAGCCCTACCAATTTAGGTTTATAGCTTATTGGAATAGAAATTTTAGGGTGACTGCTTGCCAATCTGTATGCCAAAGTGTAATTTTATTATGCTCTCTATTACTTTGCTGACCCTGTTTAAGAGGATGAAACAACTAGTATCACTGTTCCCCCTTTATTCTTGTCTTGTCATCTTCACAATTTCGAACAAACCATAAAGTTTTCAGAAACATTTTGAATTGGCCCAATTCAGAAAGTACTTGACTTTACTGAAAGAAAATCCCAAACAAAACAAAGCATAAAGTAGTCCTGCTATAACTCTGGCCCGATGGAGTATAGTTATCAATTCTTCAATGTAACACAGTCTATCCAAAACCATGCTTTAATCAGCTGAGACCACCACCAGAATTACTGCATGCTTTACCACTATACTGAACAAAACATAACAGTTTAACTAACATTGTTAATTGGATCATTTTACTAATTGGTCTTAGAAAAAATAATCACAGTATTTAAAACATACATGCTTCTTTCTAGAACATCCTCCAATCATCAGTCTCTCTATTCTTTAAAAAATGTTCTTACACCAAAATAACTGAAAAGAGAACTTGAACCTGGGACCAGCTGTACAGGACTCGTCATGAGGAAAACCTTTTTGTGTATCCAGATGATAGGTTGACAGTACTAAGGTTGACAGTCAATAGATCGACCACTATTGGTTGACATCATTAGGTCAACATGGACAAAAGGTCAACGTGGCAATGGTCAACACAGAAAAAGGTTGACATGAGTTTTTTACAATTTTTTTAAAATTTTCAACTTTTTCATACTTTACCATTCACGTGGACTACGATTAGGAATAGTATCCTGTGCCGAGCGCAGTGGTAGTGGAGCGAGGCACCTTGCCCACAGCTGCTCACCATGCAAGAGGATGCGGTGCACTAATTGGGGTTCCCGATTCTTTTACGGAGAAAATGACACCAAAAAATTGAAGACCCCCCTCCCAAAAACGTGTCAACCTTTTCCTGCATCAACCTTTTTAGCATGTCGACTTTTTCCCAAATTTACCTTGTGCATGTTAACCTTCTGGGGTCGACCTAGACACTGTCAAACTTTTTAGGGTTGACCTAGACACTGTTGACCTTTTTCAGGTCGACCCAATGATCCATAACCATATCCATTTTGTACTTCAACAGCAAAGCACATTTCCAAGCTCAGTTCAGAAATGTAGTAAACAGTTAAACACACGGAGTTGCCACAAGTAGAAGCAGCTCATGTTCCCTCATTCTTATTATTTTCAGCTACAAATGATGCTAAATGGAGCAGTTACTTTAGGGGTCTACAGTATTAGAAGGTGGGACTTCGATTTGACATTTACATTTTTACCCTCTGTGCTGTGAAGGTTACATGACATTTACTTTACGAGGAATTCGGTCAAAGTCCATAGATACAATCCATATATATCACAACCACTAAACAATACTTTCTATGGTATACATGTGTTTTAGGTGTACAGATAGAGTAAACTGATATTACAAAGTGACTTTTTTTGGAATTAAAAACACAATGTAACTTACACATGCAAGAAAGAAGCGTTTCAAGAGGACACAAAAAGGTCCCAGCAACAAAGCTTGTATTTATTGTTTCCTCTCCCAGTACAGGCAGCTCAGAAGTGGGTTACACTACAAAGCTCACTTTGATACAGTGATCAAGTTAATGGTACAGGTTAGATTTAGATCTGCTATACTGAAAAAACAAAGGGCTAGAATTCACCTCTCAGTGATTAAAGGGTAACTTATACGGTAGTATGAAAGCAGAGTAAGGGTTTTAAGTACTGTACAAGGTATTACCGTATAGTTACCTCCACAGACCAAAACATCCTTTAAAGAGTCTGAGTAATCATGCACTGCTGCAGAAAGTGTATTCTTATGACCCACTGTACTATAAGCTGGTGATATCATTATCATATATTATAATGGCAACGCTGCTCTCCAGTACAGTAAAGTTCAACCTGAGCCATGTACTGTATATGACTTTGGTGTCCATATAGACCACAAAAAGTACTGACATGGTTGAATGGGCTCAAGGGCTCTAGTAACACCCCTCAAGGTGAGCTCAAGGACTCTGCTATCACGCTAACACCACCTGCTCCTCCCATTCTTGCCTAGCTCCAAGGCGGCGAGTCAGGGATGGCAGCAGTTCATGTGTGCGACCCTTCTCCTTGCGGCCACATTGTGGAGGGATGAGGCCACAAGGTGACTGACAGCTGCGGGCATTTGGGGGGGGCGGCGTTTTGGCATTTCTCAGGTGTGGTGGCCAAAATTGGGGGATGTTGCAAGCATTTTTGGGGCAGCTGCATGACATCACAAGCAACTGCTCTGATAAAAAAAATGGCTGCAGACCCCCTTCCAGCGCAGCAAGGCTGCGCAGGCAGGGGTCGACCTTAAATAGATGCATCCGCAATTAAATTGCAGATGCATAGGGGTATATGCAATTCCGGGCGAATTGCGGCACTTTTTCGCCCGTTTTTAAATTCGACCGTCGAATTCCGGCAGGTGGGTGCCGGAATTCGACATATTCAATAAAAAACGAATTCGACAGTCCCGCTGTCGAAAAACGGCCGATTTGACGGATTTTGATTCGATTTTTAAAAATTAAAAAAAAAAAAACGGGGAAAAACGGGAAAAAAAAACGAAAAAAAAATTGCATGGGGTCCCCCCTCCTAAGCATAACCAGCCTCGGGCTCTTTGAGCCGGTCCTGGTTGCCAAAATACGGGAAAAAAAAAAAGACAGGGGATCCCCCATATTTTAGCAACCAGCACCGGGCTCTGCGCCTGGTCCTGGTGCAAAAAATACGGGGGACAAAAAGAGTAGGGGTCTCCCGTATTTTTTGGACCAGCACCGGGCTCCACTAGCTGGACAGATAATGCCACAGCCGGGGGTCACTTTTATACAGCGCCCTGCGGCCGTGGCATTGAATACCCAACTAGTCACCCCTGGCCGGGGTACCCTGGAGGAGTGGGGACCCCTTCAATCAAGGGGTCCCCCCCCAGCCACCCAAGGGCCAGGGGTGAAGCCCGAGGCTGTCCCCCCCATCCAAGGGCTGCGGATGGGGGGCGGATAGCCTTGTTGAAAATGGAAGAATATTGTTTTTTTGCAGAAGAACTACAAGTCCCAGCAAGCCTCCCCCGCAAGCCGGTACTTGGAGAACCACAAGTACCAGCATGCGGGGGGGGGGGGGGGAAACGGGCCCGCTGGTACCTGTAGTTCTACTGTAAAAAAAAAACCAAATAAAAACAGGACACAGACACCGTGAAAATACAACTTTATTTCACACATGCCGACACATACATACTTACCTATGTTGACACGCCGACTCTGGCAACGTCTCCAATGCCGATGTCCGGGGTACCTGAAAATAAAATTATACTCACCTGATCCAGTGTCCGGTTCTTTTATTGTAATGCACGTACTTGGCAACAACAAAAAACGCATTAACCCGAACCAGACGGACTGAAAGGGGTCCCATGTTTACACATGGGACCCCTTTCCCCGAATGCAGAGACCCCCCGTTACTCCTGTCACAGAAAGGTCCCTTCAGCCAATCAGGAAGCGCCACGTTGTGGCACTCTCCTGATTGGCTGTATGCGCGTCAGAGCTGTCAGACGCGCATCGCACAGCTCCCTCCATTAGTTTCAATGGTGGGAACTTTGCGGTCAGCGGTGGGGTTACCCGCGGTCTCTGCATTCGGGGACCCCTTTCAGTCCGTCTGGTTCGGGTTAATGCGTTTTTTTTTTTTTTTTTGCCAAGTACGTGGATTAAAATAAAAGAACCGGACACTGGATCAGGCGAGTATAATTTTATTTTCAGGTACCCCAGACGTCGACATTGGAGACGAGCCCAGAGTTGGCGTGTCAACATAGGTAAGTATGTGTGTCGGAATGTATGTAATAAAGTTATACTTTCACGGTGTCTGTGTCCTGTTTTTATTTGGGTATTTTTTTTTGCAGTAGAACTACAGGTACCAGCGGGCCCGTTTCCCCCCGCATGCTGGTACTTGTGGTTCTCCAAGTACCGGCTTGCGTGGGAGGCTTGCTGGGACTTGTAGTTCTTCTGCAAAAACCAATATTCTTACATTTTTACACATGGCTATCAGCCCCCCATCCGCAGCCCTTGGATGGGGGGGACAGCCTCGGGCTTCACCTCTGGCCCTTGGGTGGCTGGGGGGGGGGGGGGACACCCCTTGATTGAAGGGGTCCCCACTCCTCCAGGGTACCCCGGCCAGGGGTGACTAGTTGGGTATTTAATGCCACGGCCGCAGGGCGCTGTATAAAAGTGACCCCCGGCTGTGGCATTATCTGTCCAGCTAGTGGAGCCCGGTGCTGGTCCAAAAAATACGGGGGACCCCTACTCTTTTTGTCCCCCGTATTTTTTGCACCAGGACCAGGCGCAGAGCCCGGTACTGGTTGTTAAAATACGGGGAATCCCCTGTCATTTTCCCCCCCGTATTTTGGCAACCAGGACCGGCTCAAAGAGCCCGAGGCTGGTTATGCTTAGGAGGGGGGACCCCACGCATTTTTTTTTCTGATTTTTACTAGAGATGAGCGGGTTCGGTTTCTCTGAATCCGAACCCGCCAGAACTTCATGTTTTTTTTCACGGGTCCGAGCGACTCGGAACTTCCCGCCTTGCTCGGTTAACCCGAGCGCGCCCGAACGTCATCATGACGCTGTCGGATTCTCGCGAGGCTCGGATTCTATCGCGAGACTCGGATTCTATATAAGGAGCCGCGCGTCGCCGCCATTTTCACACGTGCATTGAGATTGATAGGGAGAGGACGTGGCTGGCGTCCTCTCCGTTTAGACACTTGATTTACTAATTTTGGGGAGCATTAGGAGTACTCAGTAGTGTACAGTGCAGAGTTTTGCTGATAGTGACCAGTGACCACCACTTTTATTTATAATCCGTTCTCTGCCTGAAAAAAGCGATACACAGCACACAGTGACTCAGTCACATACCATATCTGTGTGCACTGCTCAGGCTCAGGCCAGTGTGCTGCATCATCTATATATATTATATATCTGTCTGACTGCTCAGCTCACACAGCTTATAATTGTGGGGGAGACTGGGGAGCACTACTGCAGTGCCAGTTATAGGTTATAGCAGGAGCCAGGAGTACATAATATTATATTAAAATTAAACAGTGCACACTTTTGCTGCAGGAGTGCCACTGCCAGTGTGACTAGTGACCAGTGACCTGACCACCAGTATATAATATTAGTAGTATACTATCTCTTTATCAACCAGTCTATATTAGCAGCAGACACAGTACAGTGCGGTAGTTCACGGCTGTGGCTACCTCTGTGTCGGCACTCGGCAGCCCGTCCATAATTGTATATACCACCTAACCGTGGTTTTTTTTTCTTTCTTTATACATACATACTAGTTACGAGTATACTATCTCTTTATCAACCAGTCTATATATTAGCAGCAGACACAGTACAGTGCGGTAGTTCACGGCTGTGGCTACCTCTGTGTCGGCACTCGGCAGCCCGTCCATAATTGTATATACCACCTAACCGTGGTTTTTTTTTCTTTCTTTATACATACATACTAGTTACGAGTATACTATCTCTTTATCAACCAGTCTATATATTAGCAGCAGACACAGTACAGTGCGGTAGTTCACGGCTGTGGCTACCTCTGTGTCGGCACTCGGCAGCCCGTCCATAATTGTATATACCACCTAACCGTGGTTTTTTTTTCTTTCTTTATACATACATACTAGTTACGAGTATACTATCTCTTTATCAACCAGTCTATATATTAGCAGCAGACACAGTACAGTGCGGTAGTTCACGGCTGTGGCTACCTCTGTGTCGGCACTCGGCAGCCCGTCCATAATTGTATATACCACCTAACCGTGGTTTTTTTTTCTTTCTTTATACATACATACTAGTTACGAGTATACTATCTCTTTATCAACCAGTCTATATATTAGCAGCAGACACAGTACAGTGCGGTAGTTCACGGCTGTGGCTACCTCTGTGTCGGCACTCGGCAGCCCGTCCATAATTGTATACTAGTATCCAATCCATCCATCTCCATTGTTTACCTGAGGTGCCTTTTAGTTGTGCCTATTAAAATATGGAGAACAAAAATGTTGAGGTTCCAAAATTAGGGAAAGATCAAGATCCACTTCCACCTCGTGCTGAAGCTGCTGCCACTAGTCATGGCCGAGACGATGAAATGCCAGCAACGTCGTCTGCCAAGGCCGATGCCCAATGGCATAGTACAGAGCATGTCAAAACCAAAACACCAAATATCAGTAAAAAAAGGACTCCAAAACCTAAAATAAAATTGTCGGAGGAGAAGCGTAAACTTGCCAATATGCCATTTACCACACGGAGTGGCAAGGAACGGCTGAGGCCCTGGCCTATGTTCATGGCTAGTGGTTCAGCTTCACATGAGGATGGAAGCACTCAGCCTCTCGCTAGAAAACTGAAAAGACTCAAGCTGGCAAAAGCACCGCAAAGAACTGTGCGTTCTTTGAAATCCCAAATCCACAAGGAGAGTCCAATTGTGTCGGTTGCGATGCCTGACCTTCCCAACACTGGACGTGAAGAGCATGCGCCTTCCACCATTTGCACGCCCCCTGCAAGTGCTGGAAGGAGCACCCGCAGTCCAGTTCCTGATAGTCAGATTGAAGATGTCAGTGTTGAAGTACACCAGGATGAGGAGGATATGGGTGTTGCTGGCGCTGGGGAGGAAATTGACCAGGAGGATTCTGATGGTGAGGTGGTTTGTTTAAGTCAGGCACCCGGGGAGACACCTGTTGTCCGTGGGAGGAATATGGCCGTTGACATGCCAGGTGAAAATACCAAAAAAATCAGCTCTTCGGTGTGGAGGTATTTCACCAGAAATGCGGACAACAGGTGTCAAGCCGTGTGTTCCCTTTGTCAAGCTGTAATAAGTAGGGGTAAGGACGTTAACCTCCTCGGAACATCCTCCCTTATGCGTCACCTGCAGCGCATTCATAATAAGTCAGTGACAAGTTCAAAAACTTTGGGTGACAGCGGAAGCAGTCCACTGACCAGTAAATCCCTTCCTCTTGTAACCAAGCTCACGCAAACCACCCCACCAACTCCCTCAGTGTCAATTTCCTCCTTCCCCAGGAATGCCAATAGTCCTGCAGGCCATGTCACTGGCAAGTCTGACGAGTCCTCTCCTGCCTGGGATTCCTCCGATGCATCCTTGCGTGTAACGCCTACTGCTGCTGGCGCTGCTGTTGTTGCCGCTGGGAGTCGATGGTCATCCCAGAGGGGAAGTCGTAAGCCCACTTGTACTACTTCCAGTAAGCAATTGACTGTTCAACAGTCCTTTGCGAGGAAGATGAAATATCACAGCAGTCATCCTACTGCAAAGCGGATAACTGAGTCCTTGACAACTATGTTGGTGTTAGACGTGCGTCCGGTATCCGCCGTTAGTTCACAGGGAACTAGACAATTTATTGAGGCAGTGTGCCCCCGTTACCAAATACCATCTAGGTTCCACTTCTCTAGGCAGGCGATACCGAGAATGTACACGGACGTCAGAAAAAGACTCACCAGTCTCCTAAAAAATGCAGTTGTACCCAATGTCCACTTAACCACGGACATGTGGACAAGTGGAGCAGGGCAGGGTCAGGACTATATGACTGTGACAGCCCACTGGGTAGATGTATGGACTCCCGCCGCAAGAACAGCAGCGGCGGCACCAGTAGCAGCATCTCGCAAACGCCAACTCTTTCCTAGGCAGGCTACGCTTTGTATCACCGCTTTCCAGAATACGCACACAGCTGAAAACCTCTTACGGCAACTGAGGAAGATCATCGCGGAATGGCTTACCCCAATTGGACTCTCCAGTGGATTTGTGGCATCGGACAATGCCAGCAATATTGTGTGTGCATTAAATATGGGCAAATTCCAGCACGTCCCATGTTTTGCACATACCTTGAATTTGGTGGTGCAGAATTTTTTAAAAAACGACAGGGGCGTGCAAGAGATGCTGTCGGTGGCCAGAAAAATTGCGGGACACTTTCGGCGTACAGGCACCACGTACAGAAGACTGGAGCACCACCAAAAACTACTGAACCTGCCCTGCCATCATCTGAAGCAAGAAGTGGTAACGAGGTGGAATTCAACCCTCTATATGCTTCAGAGGTTGGAGGAGCAGCAAAAGGCCATTCAAGCCTATACAATTGAGCACGATATAGGAGATGGAATGCACCTGTCTCAAGTGCAGTGGAGAATGATTTCAACGTTGTGCAAGGTTCTGATGCCCTTTGAACTTGCCACACGTGAAGTCAGTTCAGACACTGCCAGCCTGAGTCAGGTCATTCCCCTCATCAGGCTTTTGCAGAAGAAGCTGGAGGCATTGAAGAAGGAGCTAAAAGGGAGCGATTCCGCTAGGCATGTGGGACTTGTGGATGCAGCCCTTAATTCGCTTAACAAGGATTCACGGGTGGTCAATCTGTTGAAATCAGAGCACTACATTTTGGCCACCGTGCTCGATCCTAGATTTAAAGCCTACCTTGGATCTCTCTTTCCGGCAGACACAGGTCTGCTGGGGTTGAAAGACCTGCTGGTGACAAAATTGTCAAGTCAAGCGGAACGCGACCTGTCAACATCTCCTCCTTCACATTCTCCCGCAACTGGGGGTGCGAGGAAAAGGCTCAGAATTCCGAGCCCACCCGCTGGCGGTGATGCAGGGCAGTCTGGAGCGACTGCTGATGCTGACATCTGGTCCGGACTGAAGGACCTGACAACGATTACGGACATGTCGTCTACTGTCACTGCATATGATTCTCTCACCATTGAAAGAATGGTGGAGGATTATATGAGTGACCGCATCCAAGTAGGCACGTCACACAGTCCGTACTTATACTGGCAGGAAAAAGAGGCAATTTGGAGGCCCTTGCACAAACTGGCTTTATTCTACCTAAGTTGCCCTCCCACAAGTGTGTACTCCGAAAGAGTGTTTAGTGCCGCCGCTCACCTTGTCAGCAATCGGCGTACGAGGTTACATCCAGAAAATGTGGAGAAGATGATGTTCATTAAAATGAATTATAATCAATTCCTCCGCGGAGACATTGACCAGCAGCAATTGCCTCCACAAAGTACACAGGGAGCTGAGATGGTGGATTCCAGTGGGGACGAATTGATAATCTGTGAGGAGGGGGATGTACACGGTGATATATCGGAGGGTGAAGATGAGGTGGACATCTTGCCTCTGTAGAGCCAGTTTGTGCAAGGAGAGATTAATTGCTTCTTTTTTGGGGGGGGTCCAAACCAACCCGTCATATCAGTCACAGTCGTGTGGCAGACCCTGTCACTGAAATGATGGGTTGGTTAAAGTGTGCATGTCCTGTTTTGTTTATACAACATAAGGGTGGGTGGGAGGGCCCAAGGACAATTCCATCTTGCACCTCTTTTTTCTTTTCTTTTTCTTTGCATCATGTGCTGATTGGGGAGGTTTTTTTTGGAAGGGACATCCTGCGTGACACTGCAGTGCCACTCCTAGATGGGCCCGGTGTTTGTGACGGCCACTAGGGTCGCTAATCTTACTCACACAGTCAGCTACCTCATTGCGCCTCTTTTTTTCTTTGCGTCATGTGCTGTTTGGGGAGGGTTTTTTGGAAGGGACATCCTGCGTGACACTGCAGTGCCACTCCTAGATGGGCCCGGTGTTTGTGTCGGCCACTAGGGTCGCTAATCTTACTCACACAGCTACCTCATTGCGCCTCTTTTTTTCTTTGCGTCATGTGCTGTTTGGGGAGGGTTTTTTGGAAGGGACATCCTGCGTGACACTGCAGTGCCACTCCTAGATGGGCCCGGTGTTTGTGTCGGCCACTAGGGTCGCTTATCTTACTCACACAGCGACCTCGGTGCAAATTTTAGGACTAAAAATAATATTGTGAGGTGTGAGGTATTCAGAATAGACTGAAAATGAGTGGAAATTATGGTTTTTGAGGTTAATAATACTTTGGGATCAAAATGACCCCCAAATTCTATGATTTAAGCTGTTTTTTAGTGTTTTTGGAAAAAAACACCCGAATCCAAAACACACCCGAATCCGACAAAAAAAATTCGGTGAGGTTTTGCCAAAACGCGTACGAACCCAAAACACGGCCGCGGAACCGAACCCAAAACCAAAACACAAAACCCGAAAAATTTCAGGCGCTCATCTCTAATTTTTACACCATTCCATTAAAAAATATATATATATTTTTAAAAATATATAAATAATACTTGTGCCTCCTAAATAGACAAACCAAGTACATAATCCCTTCTAATATAATTAGATATGCTATTACCCAAAAAAAAACCCACAAAAAAACATGTTTTTAAATTTTTTTATTAGATTCCGCCAGCAAAGTGTGGCGGATTGAAAATGACGAATTTACTGTCTAAAAACACTGTTGTCGAATTTACAATCTTCAATTGAATATACTTTTGTCGAAATGCCGCATTTGTACCATTGCAGAAATGTCAAATTTGACAAATGTCGAATTTCAAAAAGTCGAATTTGGAATGGCCGTTTTTTTGGCGAAAAGTACTGTATTGCATTGCCGAATTATTTTTTTTGGCGAAAATGTCCCGTTTTTCGACATTTTTGGGAATTCGACCTCAATTGCATATACCCCATAGTGAGGTGGCGCCACACATGCTGTGCGGCCTTGCGGGATCCGGATTGAAAGTCGACAGTAACTAGGTCGACAATGTCTAGGTCGACCACTATTGGTCGACAGTAACTAGGTCGACAGGGTCAAAAGGTCGACAGGGTCAAAAGGTCGACATGTTCTAGGTCGACAGGTCAAAAGGTCGACATGAGTTTTCCACAATGTTTTTCTTTTTTTGAACCTTTCCATACTTAACGAACCACGTGGACTACGATTGGAACGGTAATCTGTGCCGAGCGAAGCGGTAGCGGAGCGAAGGCACCATGCCCGAAGCATGGCGAGCGAAGCGAGCCATGCGAGGGGACGCGGTGCACTAATTGGGGTTCCCGGTCACTCTACGAAGAAAATGACACCAAAATAACATAAAAAATTAATGTCGACCTTTTGACCTGTCGACCTAGAACATGTCGACCTTTTGACCCTGTCGACCTAGTTACTGTCGACCAATAGTGGTCGTCCTAGACATTGTCGACCTAGTTACTGTCGACTTTCAATACCACACCCGGCCTTGCCCTGTGCTGGGTGGCCTCCAGCATGTGAGGAGATGGATACAGAACTTGCTGCAGATTCAACAATCTGTGTCCGTCTCTGAATAACCCCCAAAGTATCATGTAAAAAGTTTTTTACCCCAAACCTGACAGGCCTTCTGAAGAAATGTTAAAAAGGGAAATAAATTGACATACTTTAGAAACAACATATAAAGCTTATGCTATTGCTGCTGTTAAAACAATAAACTATAATTTGTTTAACTAGCATAACACTTTTATAAACTGGAACAGATTAATATAGAGCCTTATTCTTACCAGCTATATACTGTTAGGAGGAGGATCCAGGGCAAAGATCAACAAATATAATCACAGGACATTTGTGCATCTGCCATAAGAGAAATATGTAATCTTCAAAATAAACATACACACTACAAAAGAAGACCTATAGGAATAATATGTCTACTGTACACAGTTTCTCTCTCTTCCAGTGTAGAAAACAATGTTCAATTCTCAGCAAGGGGCTAAGGCAGACTGGCAATTGTTTGTGGGCAGATGCAATTTCTTGCATGCCTTATAGCCAAGTACATACAACTATGACCAACTATTGGCGATTCTGAGTCAAACACACGTCACACTCATCTTCACTTGCAGCTGAAGGGCTGTAACTGGGTGGCAATGGGTACTTATACGGAGGCTAAATTGAGTGAGCAAGTGTTACGGATGTGAGGACGAAACTGTGATTTTTGCATTTGCAGCGAACCATTTGACTTCATATGGATCTCTTGCAGCAGGTATAGGGCTACTGAATATGCGCTCAGTTAATGATGATGGCTATTTGCACAAACATTTACTTCGTGATGTTACGGTCAAAGATGTGTGCGACTATTTTCTAATTTTCAGGAAGTTATCACAAGTGACTAACATTAACGTTAGTTTCAATTGATTTGGCTATCAGAAATGAAGCCAGTGAGAAACCGCCCCATGCCAGAACCTGTGTACAACAGAAGTAACATTCATTCCAGGTATATGAAACCAGATGCTTCTGGAAAGAGTCACTTTTGTCCTTTATTGCTATTATCAATATTACAGAATAAATAGCAGCTCCAGTTAAAAAAAAATCTGAATGTTATTAGTCAATGCTCTTATTCACGTGGCTCAAAACCTGCCATTGTCAGTCTGTACTGTGTTTCTTTGGCAGCTTCAAGGCAAAATAGTGAATGCCAAATCATAGGATTTGCCCCTGTGTATCTGGCATCCAATTAAGTTCATTGGAAGAAAATAAACAGCATAAAGTCAACCAACTTACAGAGCAAACACGCTCATTTTCAGAAGCATAGGGGAGAACGTGGTCTCTATCTTGTATCTTGTATGCTATCCAACACAGCAGGAGTCCGCATGGTATGCTGGTGCCAGAATTGTTTTCCAATTTCTATTTTGTTATACTTTTACAACCAAAATTATAAATAAAATAAAACATTTCTCACAGGCTGCAAAGCACCACATCATACATTATGTCAGGAAACTCCTCTATCTATTAACATTTAAAATGTTAAATCTGCTCACAACTCACCCAGCTCCGCCAAACAGCAACCATGGTCTGGTGAAGTAACACAACTTTATGATAAGCCCTAACCTTTTCAGATCTATTAATACCCCTTTCACATTCGTAGACCCAGGTCGCACCCGGGATTGTGTTCCTGGAATCACCAGGGGATGCTCCTGGACATAAACCAGGAAATGTCCCCATTTACACTGAACTCAGACCCCGGATCTTCCCGGAACGGCCCCGTTTACACTGACCCCGGGTCTTCCCTGCAAATCCCTATAGAGGTAATTGGAAATGGACTTTTCCAGGCTCACAAAGAGGATGTCACAATAGGGGAGCAAAGGGAGGGCTAGTGCCTGCTCACAGCATTGCAGAGGTCATGGCCGACTGAATACCAGTGTGTAGTCCGGAGTTTTAAAACAATGGCATCCTTTACTGTGCCTGTGATCTGTCCCTTTATTTCTTCCTCCCCCTTATGCTGAGGAGTTCTCTGACCTCCTCATCCCTCCAAGTCGCCAAGTAACATGAGTAGGGGCCATTCACACTGCACCGCATCCGTCGATTCCGGCTTCAACACAGCTCGTGACCTGGGATGAAATGCCGGGACGCTCAACCCAGTATATTCTTTCAGGACCCTTTCAGACTAAGCAAAATCCCGGGTTGATGCGCGTTCACATGCAATAACCTGTCGAATTTATGCTAGTCTGAAAGGGTATTATTGAGAGACACTCCCCAAAGCTTTTACTTCTGAGAAATATCTATCTGCTAAAATATAGTCCTGTTCATGCATGCACAAGGCCATAGATCCTAGATGAACGACACAGCAACTCACATTGTCAGTATAAACAATTTGCACTTGTACATTGAGTAGCCTGACAGGGGAGATAACGAGCACAGTTTGATTAAGCTTCTTCATTGATGTATATGGCAACCTTCAAGAAGCTTGGAAACAGTCTAGACTGTTACACGTTAGTTGTGTTCAGAATTTTATTTCATAATTGTAAAGGAAATTAGACGAACCATATATAGCAAATGGTAGAACTTTTTATCAGTCGCTGCTCTGTATTATAAAATACCTTGTTATAAAAAATATGCATGAGCCTTGGTATATCTGGAGTCAACTACAGACCACAATTTCCCTCTATGCAGATGACATTCTCAATCAGAATCCCCCGTCTCCCATTACAAATCTCTTGAAGGGGTTAGATTCATATGCTTCACTTTTAGGCGTACAACATCAACCGCCCGAAAAAAACATAAGGAGGGGAATGTAATAGGATGTGAGAATCAGAAAGTGACAAATTTTGTGAGGGTTTTCTGGTGTTTTTTTTAATACACCAATCATTTACACAGCAAAACCAGGTAGATTTTGCTGCATAAAAGATTGCTGCTTTAAAAAGAAAAACAGAAAATGCTTACAAAATCTCTCACTTACTGATTCTCACACCCTATTACATTCCCCCCAAAGTGGTCAATTTTATCTTGCAAGACAAAATCTACTCCAAAACAAAATTATACATTACAATAGTATACTGTCAAGATAGTGTATGTTAGGATATACTCAACAAAACACTATCATCAGCTTTACTGAGATATCTGGCCGTATTACCCAAAATAAAAACAGATGTCTCCTGGATTGGAAGAATCAACTGTACTAAATGAACATGTTACCTAGGCTCCTCTACTTATGCCAAACTCTACTCCAGAAAAAGTTCCTCCATAATTACACTTTGCATTGATTTTGGGAGGTAAAATGTTGCATTGATTTTGGGAGGTAAAATGTTCTGTCTTTCATAATGTATTAGGGATACTGTTTGGCAAGACATCTTGCCTATTTTGTACAGTGCTGGCTACTTCTTTGGTCAAAATATTTAAAATGATAGAATAGGCACCATCAAGTCACACCCCGCTCACCTTTCATCTGGCTCCCAAAGCAACATTGACCCACCTCATTTAAATCATATCAACTTCTCTAATTTTGCATATAAATCTGGAACTATTTTGCCAAAAGGTATTCCTTGACCAATTATTCCACTATGGAATAACCCCAGTTTTCCATCAGGTTGCAGGATTCATCCCTTTGTTGCCTTGTTGACTGGTAGGATGCGATTACTGAATGACTTCCTTGTGTTTTCCCTCAATTCTTGCAGCGCCAAGAATAAGTCTTTATCCCAGATGATATCTTTTATCCATTCTTGCATCTCAGATATTTCCTTCAAACAGTCAGACCTATTCATTATATATTAACAGTTGAATTCTGTTTTTGCAAAAAAGGAAGACAATCTCTTTCAGTATAAGCGCCCTAATAAATACCAAAGACACAGGTAACATATACGTCCCTTATCAGTTGTGGGTATAATGTTTCTTCAATTTCTCAAACGTCTGGAGGTTCAACTGTGATGATTTGATCTCAATGTTTTTATGTAAAAACAGGAAGATAAACATACAATGTGTAATAACGTTTTATATAGTCCTCTTTTATATTCAAAAAAGTCCTTATCCCAACAGCAGTGGAAAGAACACCAGAGAAATAGTCTGTATGAGGTACGTACCCCAGACTCACACTAAGGGAGAGTATTCGTGCACATAAAGGTTTCTTTATATTCCTTCACCCCCTTCTGTGAAGCCTTCACCAACTAACATGCAAAGAGATGCATACCTAAACTCACTTAGAGATATAGATAAGTCAAACGCATAAAGGTATCCTTCTCTTCTACAATTACAGCAATAAAGGTGCGTACCACACTCAAGGGAAATAAAGCAAAGATGTTCCTATCTGGGTTTCTTTTTTTCCAAATCCACACCCGTCTTAGACTCAAGGACCAGGTGTCAGGCTGCCAGGATTCCGATTTAGTCTGTTCCCGGAGGGGGCACTAGTGGGTCAGTGTTGGAATGACGTATGAAACGTGGAGACTGAATAAAGTCCTGCGCATATGCGCTGATGTTTAATAAACACAAAAGTCACAGAATAATAATATAATAATAGATGGTACGTAGTATTGGTAGTAGCAGAAATGAAATGATAAACGGAAACTGAATCCAAGGCAATGATAAAAACAAAAATAAGAATTTACTCACCGGTAATTCTATTTCTCGTAGTCCGTAGTGGATGCTGGGTACTCCGTAAGGACCATGGGGAATAGACAGGCTCCGCAGGAGACTGGGCACTCTTAAAAGAAAGATTAGGTACTATATCTGGTGTGCACTGGCTCCTCCCTCTATGCCCCGCCTCCAGACCTCAGTTAGGGAAACTGTGCGCGGAAGAGCTGACATTACTAGGAAAGGATTTGGAATCCAGGGTAAGACTCATACCAGCCACACCAATCACACCGTACAACTTGTGATAACTATACCCAGTTAACAGTATAAACAACTGAGCCTCATTCAACAGATGGCTCATAACAATAACCCTATAGTTAAGCAATAACTATATACATGTATTGCAGAAAGTCCGCACTTGGGACGGGCTCCCAGCATCCACTACGAGAAATAAAATTACCGGTGAGTAAATTCTTATTTTCTCTGACGTCCTAGTGGATGCTGGGTACTCCGTAAGGACCATGGGGATTATACCAAAGCTCCCAAACGGGCGGGAGAGTGCGGATGACTCTGCAGCACCGAATGAGCAAACTCAAGGTCCTCCTCAGCCAGGGTATCAAACTTGTAGAATTTTGCAAAAGTGTTTGATCCCGACCAAGTAGCAGCTCGGCAAAGTTGTAAAGCCGAGACCCCTCGGGCAGCCGCCCAAGAAGAGCCCACCTTCCTCGTGGAATGGGCTTTTACTGATTTAGGATGCGGCAGTCCAGCCGCAGAATGTGCAAGTTGAATCGTGCTACAGATCCAGCGAGCAATAGTCTGCTTTGAAGCAGGAGCACCCAGCTTGTTGGGTGCATGTAGGATAAACAGCGAGTCAGTTTTTCTGACTCTAGCCTTCCTGGAAACATAGATTTTCAGGGCCCGGACTACGTCCAGCAACTTGGAATCCTCCAAGTCCCGAGTAGCCGCAGGCACCACAATATGTTGGTTCAAATGAAACGCTGATACCACCTTTGGGAGAAATTGGGGACGAGTCCTCAATTCTGCCCTGTCCATATGGAAAATCAGATATGGGCTTTTACAGGACAAAGCCGCCAATTCTGACACACGCCTAGCTGAGGCCAAGGCCAACAGCATGACTACCTTCCACGTGAGATACTTCAACTCCACGGTCTGAAGTGGCTCAAACCAATGTGATTTTAGGAAGTCCAACACAACGTTGAGATCCCAAGGTGCCACTGGAGGCACAAAAGGGGGCTGAATATGCAGCACTCCCTTAACAAACGTCTGAACTTCAGGCAGTGAAGCCAGTTCTTTTTGAAAGAAAATAGACAGGGCCGAAATCTGGACTTTAATGGATCCCAATTTTAGGCCCATAGTCACTCCTGACTGTAGGAAGTGCAGAAATCGACCCAGCTGAAATTCCTCTGTTGGGGCCTTCCTGGCCTCACACCAAGCAACATATTTTCGCCATATGCGGTGATAATGTTTTGCTGTCACATCCTTCCTAGCTTTAATCAGCGTAGGAATGACTTCATCTGGAATGCCCTTTTCCATTAGGATCCGGCGTTCAACCGCCATGCCGTCAAACGCAGCCGCAGTAAGTCTTGGAACAGACAGGGCCCCTGCTGTAGCAGGTCCTGTCGGAGCGGCAGAGGCCAAGGGTCCTCTGAGATCATTTCTTGTAGTTCCGGGTACCAAGTTCTTCTTGGCCAATCCGGAACGATGAGTATAGTTCTTACTCCTTTCTTTCTTATTATCCTCAGTACCTTTGGTATGAGAGGAAGAGGAGGGAACACATAAACCGACTGGTACACCCACGGTGTCACTAGAGCGTCCACAGCTATCGCCTGAGGGTCCCTTGACCTGGCGCAATATCTTTTTAGCTTTTTGTTGAGGCGGGACGCCATCGTGTCCACCTGTGGCCTTTCCCAACGATTTACAATCAGCTTGAAGACTTCTGGATGAAGTCCCCACTCTCCCGGGTGGAGGTCATGCCTGCTGAGGAAGTCTGCTTCCCAGTTGTCCACTCCCGGAATGAACACTGCTTACAGTGCTTTCACGTGATTCTCCGCCCATCGAAGAATCCTTGTGGCTTCTGCCATCGCCATCCTGCTTCTTGTGCCGCCCTGTCGGTTTACATGGGCGACCGCCGTGATGTTGTCTGACTGAATCAGCACCGGTGGTTTTGAAGCAGGGGTTCTGCTTGACTCAGGGCATTGTAAATGGCCCTTAGTTCCAGAATATTTATGTGTAGGGAAGTCTCCTGACTCGACCATTGTCCTTGGAAGTTTCTTCCCTGAGTGACTGCCCCCCAACCTCGGAGGCTTGCATCCGTGGTCACCAGGACCCAGTCCTGAATGCCGAATCTGCGGCCCTCGAGAAGATGAGCACTCTGCAGCCACCACAGCAGAGACACCCTGGCCCTCGGGGACAGGGTGATCAACCGATGCATCTGAAGATGCGATCCGGACCACTTGTCTAACAGATCCCACTGAAAGATCCTTGCATGGAACCTGCCGAAGGGAATTGCTTCGTAAGAAGCTACCATCTTTCCCAGGACTCGCGTGCAGTGATGCACCAACACCTGTTTTGGTTTCAGGAGGTCCCTGACCAGAGATTACAATTCCTGGGCCTTCTCCTCTGGGAGAAACACCTTCTTCCTGTTCTGTGTCCAGAATCATGCCCAAGAACAGCAAACGCGTCGTAGGAATCAGCTGCGACTTTGGGATATTCAGAATCCAGCCGTGCTGTTGTAGCACATCCCGAGATAGTGCTACTCCGACTAACAACTGCTCCTTGGACCTTGCCTTTATAAGGAGATCGTCCAAGTACGGGATAATTATAACTCCCTTCTTTCGAAGGAGTATCATCATTTCAGCCATTACCTTGGTAAATACCCTCGGTGCCGTGGACAGACCAAACGGCAAAGTCTGGAATTGGTAATGACAGTCCTGTACCACAAACCTGAGGTACTCCTGGTGAGGTTGGTAATTGGGGACATGTAGGTAAGCATCCTTGATGTCCAGTGACACCATAAAATCCCCCTCTTCCAGGCTTGCAATAACCGCCCTGAGCGATTCCATTTTGAACTTGAACTTCCTTATATAAGTGTTCAAGGATTACAAATTTAGAATGGGTCTCACCGAACCGTCTGGTTTCGGTACCACAAACATTGTGGAATAGTAACCCCGTCCCTGTTGAAGGAGGGGAACTTTGATTATCACCTGCTGAAGGTACAGCTTGTGAATTGCCGCCAGTACTACCTCCCTTTCCTTGGGAGCAGCTGGCAAGGCTGATTTGAGGTAACGGCGAGGGGGAGACGCCTCGAACTCCAGCTTGTATCCCTGAGATACCACTTGTAGAACCCAGGGATCCACCTGTGAGCGAACCCACTGGTCGCTGAAGTTCCGGAGACGCGCCCCCACCGCACCTGGCTCCACCTGTGGAGCCCCAGCGTCATGCGGTGGACTTAGTGGAAGCAGGGGAGGATTTTTGTTCCTGGGAACTGGCTGTCTGGTGCAGCTTTTTCCCTCTACCCCTGCCTCTGGGCAGAAAGGACGCGCCTCTGACCCGCTTGCCTTTCTGAGGCCGAAAGGACTGTACTTGATAATACGGTGCTTTCTTAGGCTGTGAGGGAACCTGAGGTAAAAAAGTCGACTTCCCAGCTGTTGCTGTGGATACGAGGTCCGAGAGACCGTCCCCAAACAATTCCTCACCCTTATAAGGCAAAACCTCCATGTGCCTTTTAGAATCAGCATCACCTGTCCACTGCCGAGTCCATAATACTCTCCTGGCAGAAATGGACATTGCATTAATTCTAGATGCCAGCCGGCAAATGTCCCTCTGTGCATCCCTCATATATAAGACGACGTCTTTAATATGCTCTATGGTTAGCAAAATAGTATCCCTGTCAAGGGAATCAATGTTATCTGACAGGGTATCAGACCAAGCAGCTGCAGCACTACACATCCATGCTGAAGCAATTGCAGGTCTCAGTATAGTACATGAGTGTGTATACACAGACTTCAGGATAGCCTCCTGCTTTCTATCTGCAGGCTCCTTTAAGGCGGCCGTATCCCGAGACGGCAGTGCCACCTTTTTTGATAATCGTGTGAGCGCCTTGTCCACCCTAGGGGATGTTTCCCAAAGTAACCTGTCCGTTGGCGGCAAAGGGTACGCCATTAGTAATCTCTTAGAAATCACTAATTTCTTATCTGGGGAACACCACGCTTCTTCACACAATTCATTTAACTCATCAGATGGGGGGAAAGTCACTGGCTGCTTTTTCTCCCCAAACATAATACCCTTTTTTGTGGTAACCGGGTTAATGTCAGAAATGTGCAACACATTTTTCATTGCCGTAATCATGCATCGGATGGCCCTTGTGGACTATACATTTGTCTCATCCTCGTCTAGACTGGAGTCAGACTCCGTGTCGACATCTGAGGTAGCGGGCGTTTTTGAGCCCCTGATGGCCTCTGAGACGCCTGGGCAGGCGCGGGCTGAGATGCCGGCTGTCCCAAAGCTGTTACGTCATCGAACCTTTTATGCAAGGAGTTGACACTGTCGGTTAATACCTTCCACATATCCATCCACTCTGGTGTCGACCCCGCAGGGGGCGACATCACACTTATCGGCTCCTGCTCCGCCTCCACGTAAGCGTCCTCATCAAACATGTCGACACAGCCGTACCGACACACCGCACACACACACACACACACACACACACACACACACACACACACACACACACACACACAGGGAATGCTCTGACTGAGGACAGGACCCCACAAAGTCCTTTGGGGAGACAGAGAGAGAGTATGCCAGCACACACCAGAGCGCTATATAACAGAGGGATTTACACTAACACAAAGTGAATTTTCCCCCAATAGCTGCTTATATCACCTTTTGTGCCTAAATTTATGTGCCCCCCCCTCTCTTTTTTACCCTTCTTGTAGTGTATACTGCAGGGGAGAGCCTGGGGAGCGTCCTTCCAGCGGAGCTGTGAAGAGAAAATGGCGCTGGCTGTGCTGAGGAAGATAGCCCCGCCCCTTCAGCGGCGGGCTTCTCTCGCTTTTTATAATGTTAATGGCGGGGATTTTTGCACATATACAGTGTTATACACTGTATTATGTGCTTTTTGTGCCAAAAGGTATACTTATTGCAGCCTAGGGCGCCCCCCCCCCCAGCGCCCTGCACCCACCAGTGACCGGAGCGTGTGGTGTGCTGTGGGAGCAATGGCGCACAGCTGCAGTGCTGTGCGCTACCTTATTGAAGACCGGAGTCTTCAGTCGACGATTTTCTCCTGGTTCTTCCGTCTTCTGGCTCTGCAAGGGGGACAGCGGCGCGGCTCCGGGAACGGACGATCGAGGTCGGGCCCTGTGTTCGATCCCTCTGGAGCTAATGGTGTCCAGTAGCTTTAGAAGCACAAGCTAGCTGCAAGCAGGTAGGTTTGCTTCTCTCCCCTCAGTCCCTCGTAGCAGTGAGTCTGTTGCCAGCAGATCTCTCTGAAAATAAAAAACCTAACAAATACTTTTTCTTTTCTAGTAAGCTCAGGAGAGCCCATTAGGTGCATCCAGCTCTGGCCGGGCACAGATTCTAACTGAGGTCTGGAGGAGGGGCATAGAGGGAGGAGCCAGTGCACACCAGATATAGTACCCAATCTTTCTTTTAAGAGTGCCCAGTCTCCTGCGGAGCCCGTCTATTCCCCATGGTCCTTACGGAGTACCCAGCATCCACTAGGACGTCAGAGAAAAGTCTTTGGCAACACAGATATATCTTGGTGATAAGTTGATGGCTGAATGCAGAAGGTTTAAAGCAAATAAAGTCTGACAACAAAACGTGAAAATAACTTGATAACTGGATGCAAATGGTTTTAAGCAAAATAAAGTCACTGTTAACACAAATGTGAAATAGCCTGGTAGCTGGATGTAAGCGGATTTGTAAATAATAATTGAAACAAAAGCAAAACTCCGGTAACGTGGAATAACTTGATAAATGCAAATGGTTTGGAAAACAGAACTCCGGTAATACTTGCAAAGCACACAGTCTCTGATAACTAAACGTGGAATGACTTGGTAAATAAATGTAAATGGTTTAGAAAACAGAACTCCGGTAATACTTGCAAAAGCACACAGTCTCTGTAACATAAAAGTTCTTTAGCCAAGCAAGGCCCAGGCAGGAGACAGTCCTAACTCAGCATGCTTGTTAAGTGCTGGATGCAATGCACAGAATGGAATGCTGGTAATAAGGTGCACAAGTTAGGCAATGAATAACACCTGAGGAGAGTCTCTTACTGCTGATGAACTGGATCAGGCTGTGGCTGGAGTCTGGAACAAGCAGGAGAAATGCAGAATGATGAATGGAATGAAATGATGAGAGGAACCACGGAGAACCACTGGAGACTGGAACACGGGGAACCACTGGAGACTGGAACACGGGGAACCACTGGAGACTGGAACACGGGGAACCACTGGAGACTGGAACACGGGGAACCACTGGAGACTTGACACACCAAATGTAAATCATTGTCCAAGGCGATGAGAATGAGCCAGGAACTGGAGTTTATACCCCTTGCTCTGTGATGATTGGATGAATCTCTGTGAGAACACACCCTCCTGGATTGGGTGCCCAGATCAACTGAGAGTTAACTAGAGCTGGTGATTAACCGGGAGAATAATTCTGTAGACAGTTAATGCAATGCACTGCTGGTTGCTGGCTGGGATCAGTAGTGCACCGGGAGTTAATGCTGTTTAACTAGAAGCACTGTGTACTAGGCTGCTGGCTGAAACCAGTGGTTACCAAAAGATAGAACTGGTTAGGTGGAGCACAGTGAGCTGTAGGCTGCAGGAGACTGAAGACTAGAAATGGAACTGCTGGGACCTGTAGTTCCACAGGTCCAATTCACAGGGGATACTCTGAGGAGAGAGGACTGAAGCCAGGAGACGCCTGTTCACTGGAAGTGATGCGATGGAGAATGTAGATTCCTGACACCAGGTGTATAATTAGAAGTTCTCAGCAGTTGTTATATGAAAACAGAAAGCAGATAAACATGTATTGTGTGATGTCGTTTTTATGCAACGCTCTTTATTAATTAAAACTGCCCTTGTCCCATCATAATTGAAGAGGGAATAGATAAAAATCTATACGAGGTGCGTACCCCAACTCACACTCAGGGTAAGTGTTCGTGCGTGTAAAAGTATCTTTTTTACTTCTTCACCCTCTCCGTGTGACCTTCACCAGATAGTATGCAAAGAGGAGCATACCTAAACTCACTTAAAAGTATAAATGAGTCAAGTGTATAAAGGTATCTTTTCCCCTACTGTTACAGTGAAAGGATGCGTACCACACTCACGGGAAAGAAAGATGTTTGCATCTGGGTTTCTTTTTACATCCACACCCGTCTCAAAGCACCGGAACCAGGTATAAATTATGGTGTTCCCAAATCAAAACAAGAAGGATCTGCCGCTCAATCCATATCTTTTTAAAGTTTATTATACAAGAAATTCTCATAGTTCGAATATATGAAAAATTACAGACAAAAAAAACAACAAACGTCCATGTAAAAATATCAACACATAGCTTCTTTAAAAATAATTAAAAACATAATCTGCACCAATGCAAATATCCGGACTTCATAAAATGCAGATAGTGAAAAAAATACCTCAATCGTTGTCTTTTAAAGTTGAAAAGGGTTTCACAGTGCCCAGTAGTTGTCGACGCGTTTCGGCTCAACGGGAGCCTTCCTCAAGACATGTGGGCACTGTGCAACCCCATGCTATTTAACTGGGCACTGGCCAATGAGGGGTGTGGGAAGTGACCTCACACTCCCACTGTTAATCATTATATATAGTAAATAGAATATAAAATATTCACCCTAAAATTAAAAGGCACTTTGAAAGCAGTTAATATATAACTTAATAGTTAGAATTTGATATTTAATGAAATGGTTTTTATGTCAATAACAAAATCAGCTGACAGGAAGTGGAAGTATCTTATTAACATATGGAGTGTGTGCTCACAAAGAAGCCTTCCTCCGTCTTTGGTATTTATTAGGGCGCTTATACTGAAAGAGATTGTCTTCCTTTTTTGCAATTCCTGTTTTAGTGGGGTGTAGTGATACCCTGTTATACAATCATTGCCAGTTAAAGCAGCCTTGCGCACATTTTGAGTTCCCCATTCCTCTGTTGCCAGTTAAATTCCGTTGCCTGTGCTCCACTTCCTTGGCTTATATACACTGTTTATTTAGAACTATTTAATGAAAATCTGTCAAGGAAGTGGCTGAGACCATGAATAAGGAGGAAATGGCAGAGATATGGAGAATATTATTATTATTATTACCAGTTATTTATATAGCGCACACATATTCCGCAGCGCTTTACTGAGAATAATTGGCCATTCACATCAGTCCCTGCCCCAGTGGAGCTTACAATCTATATTCCCTACCACATGTACACACACAGATTCACGTTAGGGTTAATTTTGCTGGGATCCAGTTAACCTACCAGTATATGTTTGAATTGTGGGAGGAAACTGGAGTACCAGGAGGAAACCCATGCAAGTACGGGGAGAATATACAAACTCCACACAGTTAGGGCCATGGTGGGAATCGAACCCATGACCTCAGTGCTGTGAGGCAGTAATGTTAACCATTACACCGTCCCTTAATATTTCCAATAGCTTGATTTTGCAAAAAAACAACACAAACTTTGTTTCTTTGGTACAATATCTAGAGACTATCCCACATGTAGATGCTAAAGAAAATGCAATTAACTTGAGTCCTTCTAACTCATCTCACAAACTTCTGGCACAGCATAAAGGACCTCATTCCAATGGTGTTCCAGATGGAGGTCCCTTTTTTCCCCAAGGTTTTTTCACCTATTAGTCTTCTATCTTAATTGAAATCTTATCAGACGGGATGCAGTTATGTGACCACAAGGGGATTAATTGTGCTCCACCCCTCCCCCACCAGAAATCTAAACACCACTGCTTGCTTGCAGTGCTATCTGGCTTGTATGCAATATTATGGGGGTGATTCTGAGCTGGACGCTGATGCGTCTGTCTGCTAATGCTGTGGCCAGTTCTTTTCTTACTAAGACGTCCACTTGGAGCATTTGATCTATCTTGGTGTGTATTAGACGCATCATCGGATGAACTATCGAAACGTGCACCAGCGCTAAGGCAGACACAGTTTTTCCATCTGAACATGATGTCCTGTGTGAGCGGTTGTGCGTCTTTAGATGCAGCCACTGTCAGCGACACATCCGTTACCTCCCAAGAATGCCCACTAAAATCCACACTCCCTGTGGTATATTTACTAAGGTGTGAGGTTTTTTTTTAGAAGTGGAGGTGTTGCCCATAGCAACTAACAAGATTCTAGCTATTATCTTTGAGAAGCAGCTAGATAAATGTGAAGTAGAATTTGATTGGTTGCTATGGACAGCATCTCTACTTCTAAAAAAAACTCACATCCCCGAGTCCAAATTGGTTCAGTGTGGTAACCATCGGAATACATATACAGTACGACCTGGACGCATGCGCGGTACTTCCAACATCGACCAACAGCGTGCATAAAGGCTTTGTAAGCCTCTAGCTCCGACTCAGGCCCCATATCTGGTTTCATGTTCTCAACAAATCTTCAATAGAAACTTTCAAAAACAAGTGATCTATTGTAGTTATCCACACCCAGTACATTGTTGCCCGTCAATACACATAGGAACTAAAGCAATATCATAAAAGGAGTAAAATACTGTATAATTGCTACAATACCCTGTAACAGTAGTACATTCTATATAGGTTTTCTTTTCTATGATCATGTATGAAACATCCCTGGTATTTAAGAGAGGGGATAGATCAAACTAGCTTAGAACACAATGGGAAGATCAGCAGACAGTATGACTTCACATTGCATTACTTCCTTTTACTGTAGCATTAATAATTAACCTAAAGGTGCAGCTTATGTTTCTGGTGACACTTCTATTTGCTAGCATGATTTAAGCAAGACTAACTTTAACTAATGATAGTACAGTGCGTACGAAGAATGGATATTCACGAAGATATCAGCACAGAATGGTTAAAATAACATTGGGGCAATAGGTCTTAGGTAAGAGGCTCAATAAACAGAACTGAAATGATCTAATAATTGTATGCAATAATGGGACAAAAAAAATAAAAATCATTAAAAAAACATATCTGAAAATTCTCACTGTATATGACCAGAAACAGGCCAAATGCATATTCAGATCCATATGCTTTGACATTCCTTACTTTTACAGAGGCAGGATGAAATGAGCGGGCAAGTGAAGGCCAAGTACAGTAAAGAAGTGTTGACACAAATGTAGCCATCTGTGACCTGGACACAGTCACATATGTGCCGGTCTGAAGCCGGTCGCTGAAGGGCGGTGGGCAAGATCTACACTGCCTATGATGATGACCATCAGTGCAGACCTTAATATGCTTAATAGTATATCAACATGTTTTAAACATTTACGTACAATTACACATCGATCTTAAGATTTGTGTTTTTGTGTAACCACATTTTACGTCTGCATCATCAAGCCCACTGCGTCCAAAAACATTGTGTTGGGGGGAAAGCTGTTACGCTGTATAAACACAGCAAACAGGATTTTATCATCTCACAAGTTCTGTTTGAATTCATGTATGGAGCATACATTAATATCTGCCTATGAATGTACCATTATTTTTAGGTGTGGGGCAAATGTAGCATGCGTTTGAAAGTGCCATGGTGTCGGCATGGTAGATTCGGTATGATATACCGATGGACTGGATGCCGGCAATCAGAATACCGACAGCAACATCCCATCCATCAGAATACCGACAGCCCCCCTGAAAGTACCCTAACCCTCCCCTGCCTCCTACCCTAACTCTAACCCTCCCTTGTGGGCGCCTAACCCTAACCCTCCCTTGCGGGTGCCTAACCCTAACCCTCCCTGGTGGTACCTAACCCTAACTCTCCCCAGTGGTGCCTAACCCCCCCCCCCCCCCCCACCTCCTTCTCCCCAATACCTAACCATCCCCTTCTCGTTCCTGCACCCTATCCCCTCTTCTAATGCCTAAACCTAACCTCCCACCCCCTACGGGAGGTCCTGCTAAATTAACATTCGGGATTCCAGGCGTCGGTATTTTGACAGCTGGGATCCCGAACACCGTCAGGATTTTGATGCCGGCATTATGCCACCGTTCGCAATTCTGGCATTGGTATTTTGACCGCCAGGATCCCGTCCAGTAGCATTTTAACTGCATCCCAGTAGTAGTCAGATTTATAGCATCAATATTTATTAAGGAAAAAGCGGGCTTACTCAAAAGCCTACTACCTATTAAATTTGGCACTATATATGTACAGCAGTCTTACAGGCTTGCAACAGAACTCTAGTGTAAAGGAGCTGGGGGTCAGATCTTCAAATGAGCTGTCTGGGATTGGGGACCACAAAGTTACCCTGTCATACTCTAAGTCACGTCATTTCATACACATGTTCTTTGATGCTTATATACATGGGTAAAGGAGTGTTCAATGGAAGATACGACATTTTGAATAAAGCATTTGCAGCGTTAATAACGCAGCTTTGTAAGGCTTTAGCTATTGTGAGACAGACAGTAGTACCTCTCTATTGCATTTTTTTTATTTAGTTTTTGAGGAGAAGGAGGCTGGTACTGCAGTGGCGGTTCTAGAGGTGGGACTTTTGCTGAGTGTGCTGAATTGACATCTTATTTGCAAATAAAAACTACTGATGTGAGATAATGAGGTGAAAAGGCAGTCCTTGCTATATGAGGGCTTTCTCTATAATATTCAAATGAAACACATTTTGTACCTTCCAGAAGAGAAGCACATTTCTAGGCACACTTTGCACAACAAAAAATCAAGCTTCAAGCACAAACATGCCTCATGTAATAAAGACAATCCCAACACCCCCTCACTCACATGAGAAATAAATGACACTAAAATAACTTTAAGTAGTATTTAGGAGAATAGTTTGACTTGATGGCAGGTGTGGCTCTAGGAGGGTACACTGTGATAGAACTTTTTTTGCGATATATGCTGACAGGGACGGTTCTAGCCCTTGTGGCGTGGCTTCATAAAGGGGCGTGGTCAGTTATGCCACCTGTAGATTTGTGCCCCCAGTAGAGTTGTGCCGCTTACAAAAAAAAAATATACAAATAATGAATTAATTAATTAATACTCCCCTTCCCCGCTCCTGATTCCCAACCGCTGCTGACCTCCGTCTCCGGACGCCGGCGCCGATCCTCGGATCTATGGGAGAGACGTCATGACGTCTCTCCCATAGCACAGCATAGACACTAGAGGTCAATTATGACCCCTAGCGTCTATGTGCCGGTCCCTCAATGCCGTGCGGTGCGCGATGACGGCATCACGCACCTGACAGCAGTGACAGCACCACAGAGCACCGGGGGGCACCACCAGTAGCGGATCTTGCCACGGCGAAGGCGTCTTCCGGATGGCGGCGGCGCCCTCCGGAAGGTGGCGCACCGGGCAAAAATCCCATGTGCCCGTAGCAAGTGTCGCTACTGTATGCTGAGCAGCTCCTCTAGCAACACTACTGCAAAACCTCAGCATTCTGTGCTGCGCTCTGTTAAATTGGTCCTATGTATTAATACGCAGCAACCATGTTAAATTACAGATGCAATTAACTACTAAATAGACAATACAGTGCTATCATAGTCCTTAATGAAATAGTAATACTAGCATGACTCCTTAGCTGGCATCAGGTCCTTTACTAAAGTGCTGCAAGGGATACGTTTCCAGCTGAAAATTCATGCTACAGAAAACCAGTTTCACTCTGCTTTTCAGAATAGAAGACCAGTCCCCGGATCAAATATCAGTGCCTGCACCTTCCTTATATCTTATTAGTGACACATACTTTGCTATTTACTTGTGGTGTCCTCACACTTTAACATAAAACTTGTAGCAACAGCTTTAATGCAAAAAGCAAGGAAAAAATAATAATAAGATTTTACTTACCGGTAAATCTATTTCTCGTAGTCCGTAGTGGATGCTGGAGACTCCGTAAGGACCATGGGGAATAGACGGGCTCCGCAGGAGACAGGGCACTTTAAGAAAGAATTAGGATACTCGTGTGCACTGGCTCCTCCCTCTATGTCCCTCCTCCAGACCTCAGTTAAGGAAACTGTGCCCGGAAGAGCTGACAGTACAAGGAAAGGATTTTGGAATCCAGGGTAAGACTCATACCAGCCACACCAATCACACCGTATAACTCGTGATAAACTTACCCAGTTAACAGTATGAACAACAGAGCATCAGATAACCCTGATGCAACCATAACATAACCCTTATATAAGCAATAACTATATACAAGTATTGCAGAAGAAGTCCGCACTTGGGATGGGCGCCCAGCATCCACTACGGACTACGAGAAATAGATTTACCGGTAAGTAAAATCTTATTTTCTCTAACGTCCTAGTGGATGCTGGGGACTCCGTAAGGACCACGGGGATTATACCAAAGCTCCCAAACGGGCGGGAGAGTGCGGATGACTCTGCAGCACCGAATGAGCAAACACAAGGTCCTCCTCAGCCAGGGTATCAAACTTGTCGAACTTTGCAAAAGTGTTTGAACCTGACCAAGTAGCCGCTCGGCAAAGCTGTAATGCTGAGACCCCTCGGGCAGCTGCCCAAGAAGAGCCCACCTTCCTTGTGGTGTGGGCTTATACTGATTTTGGAAGCGGCAATCCAGCCGCAGAATGAGCCTGCTGAATTGTGTTACAGATCCAGCGAGCAATAGTTTGCTTTGAAGCAGGAGCACCCAGCTTGTTGTATGCATACAGGATAAACAGCGACTCAGTTTTCCTGACTCTAGCCGTTCTGGCTACATAAACCTTCAAAGCCCTGACTACATCTAGATAACTCGGAATCCTCCAAGTCACGAGTAGCCACAGGCACCACAATAGGTTGGTTCATATGAAAAGATGACACCACTTTTGGCAGAAATTGCGGACGAGTCCGCAATTCTGCCCTGTCCATATGGAAAACCAGATAGGGGCTTTTATGTGACAAAGCCGCCAATTCTGACACACGCCTAGCCGAAGCCAAGGCTAATAGCATGACCACCTTCCACGTGAGATATTTTAACGCCACGGTTTTAAGTGGCTCATACCAGTGTGATTTCAGGAAACTCAACACCACGTTAAGATCCCAAGGTGCCACTGGAGGCACAAACGGGGGCTAAATATGCAGCACTCCCTTTACAAACGTCTGAACTTCAGGAAGAGAAGCCAGTTCTTTTTGAAAGAAAATGGATAGGGCCAAAATCTGGACCTTAATGGACCCCAATTTTAGGCCCAAAGTCACTCCCGACTGTAGGAAGTGAAGGAAACGGCCCAGCTGGAATTCCTCTGTAGGGGCATTCCTGGCCTCACACCAAGCAACATATTTTCTCCATATACGGTGATAATGTTTAGCCGTCACGTCCTTCTTAGCCTTTATCAGCGTAGGAATAACCTCATCCGGAATGCCTTTTTCTGCTGGGATCCGGCGTTCAACCGCCATGCCGTCAAACGCAGCCGCGGTAAGTCTTGGAACAGACAGGGCCCCTGTTGCAACAGATCCTGTCTTAGAGGCAGAGGCCATGGGTCCTCTGTGAGCATTTCTTGCAGCTCTGGATACCAAGTCCTTCTTGGCCAATCCGGAACAATGAGTATTGTTCTCACTCCTCTTTTTCTTATGATTCTCAGCACCTTGGGTATGAGAGGAAGAGGAGGAAACACATAAACCGCCTGGAACACCCACGGTGTCACTAGTGCGTCTACAGCTATCGCCTGAGGGTCTCTTGACCTGGCGCAATACCTCTGTAGCTTTTTGTTGAGGCGGGATGCCATCATGTCCACCTGTGGCAGTTCCCATCGCCTTGCAATCTGCGTGAAGACTTCCTGATGAAGTCCCCACTCTCCCGGGTGGAGGTCGTGCCTGCTGAGGAAGTCTGCTTCCCAGTTGTCCACTCCAGGAATGAACACTGCTGACAGTGCTCGTACGTGATTCTCCGCCCATCGAAGAATTCTGGTGGCTTCCGCCATCGCCACCCTGCTCCTTGTGCCGCCTTGGCGGTTTACATGAGCCACTGCGGTGATGTTGTCTGATTGAATCAGCACCGATTGGTTGCGAAGCAGGGTCTCCGCTTGACTTAGGGCGTTGTATATGGCCCCTAGTTCCAGGATATTGATGTGAAGGCAAGTCTCCTGACTTGACCACAGACCCTGGAAATTTCTTCCCTGTGTGACTGCCCCCCACCCTCGGAGGCTTGCATCCGTGGTCACCAGGACCCAGTCCTGAATGCCGATTCTGCGGCCCTCGAGAAGGTGAGCACTCTGCAGCCACCACAGAAGAGACACCCTGGCCCTGGGGGATAGGGTGATCAGCCGATGCATCTGTAGATGCGATCCGGACCACTTGTCCAACAGAGCCCATTGAAAGGTCCTCGCATGGAACCTGCCGAAGGGAATGGCCTCGTATGACGCCACCATCTTTCCCAGGACTCTCGTGCAGTGATGCACCGACACCTGTTTTGGTTTTAAGAGGTCTCTGACCAGTGTCATGAGTTCCTGAGCCTTCTCCGTCGGGAGAAAAACCTTCTTCTGGTCTGTGTCCAGAATCATGCCCAGGAAGGGCAGACGCGTCGTAGGAATCAGCTGCGACTTTGGAATATTCAGAATACAGCCGTGCTGTTGTAACACTTCCCGAGAGCGTGCTACGCTGATCAGCAACTGCTCTCTGGACCTCGCCTTTATGAGGAGATCGTCCAAGTATGGGATAATTGTGACTCCTTGCTTTCGCAGGAGCACCATCATTTCTTCCATTACCTTGGTAAATATTCTCGGTGCCGTGGACAGACCAAACGGCAACGTCTGGAATTGGTAATGACAATCCTGTACCACAAATCTGAGGTACTCCCAATGAGGTGGATAAATGGGGACAAGAAGGTAAGCATCCTTTATGTCCAGAGACACCATAAAATCCCCCTCCTCCAGGCTTGCGATGACCGCTCTGAGCGATTCCATCTTGAACTTGAACCTTTTCAGGTATATGTTCAGGGATTTTAAATTCAATATGGGTCTGACCGAACCATCCGGTTTCGGTACCGCAAACATTGTCGAATAGTAACCCCTTCCCTGTTGAAGGAGGGGAACCTTTACCTCCACCTGCTGGAGATACAATTTGTGAATTGCAGCTAACACTATTTCCCTCTCTATGGGGGAAGCTGGCAGGGACGATTTGAGGTAACGGTGAGGGGGCATCACTTCGAATTCCAGCTTGTATCCCTGAGACACAATCTCTATAGCCCAGGGATCCACCTGTGAGTGAACCCACTTGTGGCTGAAATTTCGGAGACGCGCCCCCACCGGGCCTGGCTCCGCCTGTGGAGCCCCAGCGTCATGCGGTGGATTTAGTGGAAGCCGGGAGGACTTCTGTTCCTGGGAACTAGCTGTATTGTGCAGCTTCTTTCCTCTACCCCTGCCTCTGGCAAGAAAGGACGCACCTCGGACTTTCTTGCCTTTTTGTGATCGAAAGGACTGCATTTGGTAATACGGTGCTTTCTTAGGTTGTGAAGGAATATATGGCAAAAAATTTGACTTTCCAGCCGTAGCTGTGGAGACCAGGTCCGAGAGACCGTCCCCAAACAATTCCTCACCCTTGTAAGGTAAAACCTCCATGTGCCTTTTTGAGTCGGCATCGCCTGTCCATTGCCGAGTCCACAGGACCCTTCTGGCAGAAATCGACATTGCATTTATTCTAGAGCCCAGTAGGCTAATGTCTTTTTGGGCATCTCTCATATATAGGACAGCGTCTTTTATATGCCCCAGGGTCAGTACTATAGTATCCTTGTCCAAGGTATCAAGTTCCTCAGATAATGTATCTGTCCATGCTGCTACAGCACTACACATCCAGGCCGACGCAATTGCCGGCCTTAGTAGGGTACCTGAATGTGTATAAATGGACTTCAGGATACCCTCCTGCTTTCTATCCGCAGCATCTTTTAGGGTAGCCGTATCCTGTGACGGCAGGGCTACCCTCTTGGATAAGCGTGTTAAAGCTTTGTCTACCCTAGGGGAGGATTCCCAGCGTAACCTGTCCGTTGGCGGGAAAGGATACGCCATAAGCATCCGTTTGGAAATCTGCAGTTTTCTATCTGGAGATTCCCAAGCCTTTTCACATAACTCAGTTAACTCATGTGAAGGGGGAAAGGTCACCTCTTGCCTTTTTTCCCTATACATATAAACCCTCTTGTCAGGGACTGGGGTTTCCTCTGTGATGTGTAACACATCTTTCATTGCTATAATCATGTAGCGGATGGCTTTAGCCATTTTAGGCTGCAACTTTGCATCATCGCCATCGACACTGGAGTCAGAATCCGTGTCGATATCTGTGTCAACAATTTGGGATAGTGGGCGCTTCTGAGACCCTGACGGCCTCTGCGCTGTAGGATCAGGCATGGGTTGAGACCCTGACTGTCCCAAGGCTTCAGCTTTATCCAACCTTTTATGCAAGGAATTAACATTATCATTTAAAACCTTCCACATATCCATCCAATCGGGTGTCGGCGCCGTTGGCGGCGACCCCACATTCATTTGTACCCGCTCTGTTTCCACATAACCTTCCTCGTCAACCATGCCGACACAAGCGTACCGACACACCACACACACAGGGGATGCTCTATTTGAAGACAGTTCCCCCACAAGGCCTTTTGGAGAGACAGAGAGAAAGTATGCCAGCACACACCCCAGCGCTATATGACCCAGGAATCACACAGTAACTTAGTGTTAACCCAGTAGCTGCTGTATATACTGTTTTTGCGCCAAATTTATGTGCCCCCCCCTCTCTTTTTACCCTCTTTCTACCATGATTCTGCAGGGGAGAGCCTGGGGAGCTTCCTCTCAGCGGAGCTGTGGAGAGAAAATGGCGCTGGTGAGTGCTGAGGAAGAAGCCCCGCCCCCTCAGCGGCGGGCTTCTGTCCCGCGTTTTGTGTGTAAAATAATGGCGGGGGCTCATGCATATATACAGTGCCCAACTGTATATATGCTGCTTTTTGCCAAGAGGTTCCCAATTGCTGCCCAGGGCGCCCCCCCCCCCCCCTGCGCCCTGCACCCTACAGTGACCGGAGTGTGTGGGTTTAGTGTGGGAGCAATGGCGCACAGCTGCAGTGCTGTGCGCTACCTCATATGAAGACTGGAGTCTTCTGCCGCCGATTTCGAAGTCTTCTTGCTTCTCACGCCGGCTTCTGTCTTCTGGCTCTGCGAGGGGGACGGCGGCGCGGCTCCGGGATCGGACAACCAAGGGTGCGTTCCTGTGTACGATCCCTCTAGAGCTAATGGTGTCCAGTAGCCTAAGAAGCAGGACCTATCTTCTAGTGAGTAGGGCTGCTTCTCTCCCCTCAGTCCCACGTAGCAGAGAGTCTGTTGCCAGCAGATCTCTCTGAAAATAAAAAATCCTAACAAAATACTTTCTTTTTAGCAAGCTCAGGAGAGCTCACTAAGGTGCACCCAGCTCGTCCGGGCACAGATTCAAACTGAGGTCTGGAGGAGGGACATAGAGGGAGGAGCCAGTGCACACCAGTATCCTAATTCTTTCTTAAAGTGCCCTGTCTCCTGCGGAGCCCGTCTATTCCCCATGGTCCTTACGGAGTCCCCAGCATCCACTAGGACGTTAGAGAAAAGGGGAATAGAAAGCAGCAGAGACAGGAAATCAAGTCAACATTTTACACGGTTTGTATGTAAATGTAAAAGAGTATGTAGTCGTTATGAGAACATTGTCTGAATGTTGATATGACCATTACGCCAACACTGTGAATGTCAACAGTACATGTCAGTGTTAAGTTTAGGGTTAGGCTGCAGTTAGGACTTAATTACTGTAAAAATACTATGCAGCCATGCTGACTTGTCAACATGCACAATGCCGACATTCAGACCATGTTACATTCTAATGTCATGTGAATGTGGACAATTTGGACCACACACACATGTGAAAGTGTTTACCACTACTAATCAGTGGCGGCTGCCGCTCCTACCCTAGTAGAGGGGGGGTGGGGGTGTATGTACACTTTATACTACTCAGCATTACGCTTCACTCTCCTAAGCCCGCCCCCAGACTCTTGTGAAAGTAGCCAATGAGAGTCCTGGGGAAGGCTTAGGAGAGTGAAGCCTAATGCAGAGTCCCGGGTTCACCACGGCGGCTGTGGTGTAAAGCGCCGCTGCTGATCCGGATGCACTGCCAGCACATATATCACATACATCTACACATGTTTATTTATATGTGCTTAGCTGTTACTAATGCTAACAGAGGGGGTCATTCCGAGTTGTTCGCTCGGTAAATTTCTTCGCATCGCAGCGATTTTCCGCTTAGTGCGCATGCGCAATGTCCGCACTGCGACTGCGCCAAGTAAATTTGCTATGCAGTTAGGAATTTTACTCACGGTTTTTTCCTCGTTCTGGTGATCGTAATGTGATTGACAGGAAGTGGGTGTTTCTGGGCGGAAACTGGCTGTTTTATGGGTGTGTTTGAAAAAACGCTACCGTTTCTGGGAAAAACGCGGGAGTGTCTGGAGAAACGGAGGAGTGTCTGGGCGAACGCTGGGTGTGTTTGTGACGTCAAACCAAGAACGACAAGCACTGAACTGATCGCAGATGCCGAGTAAGTCTCGAGTTACTCAGAAACTGCACAGAGATGTCTAATCGCAATATTGCGAATCTTTCGTTCGCAATTTTAAGAAGCTAAGATTCACTCCCAGTAGGCGGTGGCTTAGCGTGTGCAAAGCTGCTAAAAGCAGCTTGCGAGCGAACAACTCGGAATGACCCCCAGAGTGTTTACAATTAGTATATTACTTTATACACATTTCCATACATTCTTCAATAACAACTGGGTTTAAGTGAGGATAAGAGTGGGGATGGGTGTGGTATGTGTTGCCGTCAGTCGGGCTCCCGGCGACCAGCATACCGGCGCCGGAATCCCGACCGCCGGCATACCGACAGCTGGGTGAGCGCAAATGAGCCCCTTGCGGGCTCGCTGCGCTCACCATGCTGCAGGCACGGTGGGGCGCTACGCGCGCCACGCTTTCTAGTCTCCCTCCAGGGTGGTTTTGGACCCCCAAGAGGGAGAAAAGTTGTCGGTATGCCGGCGGTCAGGATTCCGGCGCCAGTATGGTGGTCGTCGGGAGCCCGGCCGCCGGCAACCTGAAGACCACCCCGTGGGGGTGTAGTATGTGTTGCCGGCGGTCGGGCTCCCGGCGACCAGCATACCGACGCCAGAATCCCGACCGCCGGCATACCGACAGCTGGGCGAGCGCAAATGAGCCCCTTGTGGGCTCGCTGCGCTCACCACGCTGCGGGCACGGTGGCGCGCTTTCTAGTCTTCCTCCAGGGGGGTTTTGGACCCCCAAGAGGGAGAAAAGTTGTCGGTATGCCGGCGGTCAGGATTCCGGCGCCAGTATGGTGGTCGTCGGGAGCCCGGCCGCCCGCAACCTGAAGACCACCCCGTGGGGGTGTAGTATGTGTTGCCGGCGGTCGGGCTCCCGGCGACCAGCATACCGGCGCCAGAATCCCGACCGCCGGCATACCGACAGCTGGGCGAGCGCAGATGAGCCCCTTGTGGGCTCGCTGCACTCACCACGCAGCGGGCATGGTGGCGCGAGGGGGGTCATGGACCCCCAAGAGTGAGAAAAGTTGTCGGTATGCCGTCGGTCGAGATTCCGGCGCCGGTATGGTGGTCGTCGGGAGCCCGGCCGCCGGCAACCTGAAGACCACCCAGTGGGGATGTATACAGCAGTTTCTACAAACATAATTGAAAACTGAAGAAGCTACTGTGACAGTATTGTTGGCATCTGCCATGGGACACACAGGTCTGATTTACAAGCCATGAAAAGTCTACACACAATAACCCTATTACTGGGTTAAGGGGCCTACTTGGGCAATCAGAGATGTATTACAGCAGATTATAGGCATGATCTATTGTCTCAAATGTAACTAATTAGCCAAGCAGACCAAAGACGATGGCCATTTCTGAGTTTTGCCAATTTAATAGATTCTGTTCTTGGAAGTCCAAGTCTGGGCTGGCAGTGCACTACGCATATCTGACCCTGGAAAGCCAGATCATGTCGCATAGGCAGCCAGGACCCGCCAATGTTTCAAGTCCACACTACAGGAGAGCTAAGCATCCAGCAGCTGCCACAGTGATTTTTAATTATTTTTGTAAATAGCCCCAAGAAAGATTTCCTATTGCAGTTATAAGTGGCGCTAGAAAAATCTTTCTGATCAGGTATTATTTATTAAAAGGCTCCTGAATGTTTTTTCTCTTTACTTTCTAAAGCTTTTTATGCACTGCACAGACCACCCGAACAGAAACAGGTCGTCTGCCCAATAAATGCCTCCACACATCATGTAGATCTCTACTGACAGAACAAAGTGGCTATACTACGGTCAGGTGAATTGGACTGGTATGCGGTATATGGTCAGCTTTAGATGTTTAGAGGCATATTCAATTGCCTGCAGTCATTTTTTTTTTATCCAGGGCACTAAACATTTCAGACGGCTACGGGGTTTTTTCTATCAAATTGATACAAAACAATGGGTGGTTGCAAACTAGCGCTGATTTAAAATATTAAAACTTTAAAACAAAAAAACTTGAGACTTTTTATCTTCATCCAAAACTTCATTCAGATGTTCTCCCGTTTATCAGAAAGACACTCACTTTATAGTTCTGTCCCGCTTTCCCATAAAGGTATCTTTCTGCCACCAAACATCGGGGGTACATTCATTTAAAATGTGCTGAACTTTAGGAGTAACACTTACATTAGTGTTCTGTCTCGCGTACACAAAAAGGTATCTTTTACATCCCTCACAGTATGGGCGGCAGGAATCAAGCAGACCGGTGTTTTTTTCCAAGAACACACAATTTTTTTATTCGTCCAATACAGCAAACAAATGGTCAGATGTAATAGATAGTAGCTACTATCTATTACATCTGACCATTTGTTTGCTGTACGCGAGACAGAACACTAATGTAAGTGTTACTCCTAAAGTTCAGCAGATTTTAAATGAATGTACCCCCGATGTTTGGTGGCAGAAAGATACCTTTATGGGAAAGCGGGACAGAACTATAAAGTGAGTGTCTTTCTGATAAACGGGAGAACATCTGAATGAAGTTTTGGATGAAGATAAAAAGTCTCAAGTTTTTTTGTTTTAAAGTTTTAATATTTTAAATCAGCGCTAGTTTGCAACCACCCATTGTTTTGTATCTATTCGTTCTATAGGGATTAATAAGGGAAAATCCCATGTGTTGCAAACCAGCAGCTTTCATTTGGTAGCGCAGGGCATCATATATATATTGTTTTCTATCAAATTGTCTGCCATGAGAAATTTTGGCGAGGTAATTTCTAGATGATTTAATGCGACTATTTTCTCGCCACCCCCGAGTAAACAGGATGACACACAATCTGTTTCATTTGTATAGCGGGAATATCAGGAGTGTGCATAGCCGGGGTAACCAGAAACTGAACATGATAGGCAAATTTATTTCTGATACTAAAATCTTGTGACCAAATGAATCTGCCCTTTCAGAATGTTTCATTGTAATATACTACAGAACAGTTTGCGTTATAGCTCTTACCTTCCACTGACTTCCCGATGCTGTGGAGATATGTTATTGCTGGGTAATTTGTATTGAAGTCCTTTAAAACGCTTTCCATTTGTTGAGAATTGTGATATGAGAAATCCAGACTCTGACTGGAGAGACGGAGCCCTGCCAGACAGATACAGGACATGACCACCTGTGTGAGAGAATTGAGAAGCTTTTATTGCATTTGTTTCCAACATTTTTTTTGCTTTTTTAGATTTTTGTAAATCGTTTATATGCAGAAAAAAAATGGGTAGTTTGTGTTTAAGAAAGGGAAATGTCGTACCCTGATTCTGGGTTAGGGGTAAAGAAAAAAAAGAGCAAGTAACTGTACACCTGGACAAACCATGCTCTACTGCAAGGGGTACAAATACATTTATTATTTTAGTAGCCCACAAATACTGGTCAGCTTTATTTTTACACTTAGATTTAGATTTGAGTTTGGATATGTCCCACCCAAAAACCTACAACCTGGCCCACCTGCAGTGCAACAGGGTTTTGCCAAGGTGCAAAGTTACTTGCTCTTTCTTACTTTGTTCCTACCTCAGAAGCAGGTCCTTAATGTGCAGAACCAACTGATACAGGGGCGGAACTACCATTGGTGCAACAGGTGCATTGCACCAGGGCCCATGAGGACTAAGGGGCCCACTGCTGGCCAAACCAGAAATGATTTATCCCCTGCCCCCCTGCATACCATTTTGAGCAATATCAGATGAATGACCCAGTGCGGAGAGCAGGGTTGGCCCCACTGCGTGAAAAACCTACTCCTGTCACACACTGACTCCCCTATCACCTACTGCCTCCCCCTACCTTTCGCTGTCACCATCTGCTTCCTCCTACCTTCCGCTGTCACCCTCTGCCTCCCCATACCTTCCGCTGTCACCCTCTGTCTATGTCAACCTCTGCCTCCCGCTGCCACCCACTGCCGTGCGGCATATTGTGAACTTGGCTTGGAATGGTGGAGGGGGGCCCAAACTATATTTTTGTACCTGGGCCCACCTCTCAGACGTTCTGCCACTGAACTGATAGTAATAATTCAGGCTGTTAAAGGTGGCTGGACTATGATTATGATCTGTGTCCAATTGCATTGATTGGGATTCATGGGAACACTCACATAAAGGATGAGTTAGATTTAAATAGCTACACGTCGGGCACTCAAATCTGGCAGTGTATGGGCACATTTACATCACCACTCAGCTGTTATTAGAAGGTGATCACACTAGGTAAAAGTACTGATAATCAGTGAAGTGCGGTGAGGTCAGTGGATGGGAAGGCACTGGCTAGTAATGGCTGGGGAGGCATTGGCGACTATCAGAGCCACATTTACACACACACGTATGATTTGGTGTTGGTTTTTGACTATAAAAATAATGACAGGCGAGGCTCTGCTTCCCCTGCCTACCATGACTGCAGGTCACTGCTGATAATAATACATTGTGTCAACTTGTTCTGATAAGATTACATTGTTCCTAATGCTGCTATCTATAATTCCTTGTTTAAACTGATTTAAAAAATAAATAAAACAAAAACTCTAAAATGAAAAGTCAGATCTTAGGGAAAACAGCAGTATAAAATCTACGGCCAATATAGACGTACGTAGGAGTAGTAAAATGTATCATATCTTATATCGTAGTTTACCATTTGGCCCATGACACTGGATCCTATTTAGAACACTTTGTTGATTTACTGCACATTAAAAGCGTCAGCCGACGATACAGTGTTATATTAAACTAGTGATCAAAGTCTGACAAATTTTCTTTGTTAAAAACAGAGAAAGTCATTCCCCTGCCAAACACACGCACACACGCGTTTCATACACACAAAATAAAAATTCAATACCATACTATAAAATTAAAATAAAGCAGATGTACAATATATGTCAGACCACATTTTAAACATCCATTTCTACAAAGCACTGCGCAGTAAAAAGAAGAGAAGGGTTAATAAATGTGTGTGTATAATATATATATATGTAAAACACACTTCATAAAATTAAAATGTGGTATAAAAAAAACACAATAACATAAGTAAAAACGGTATGCTCTAAATATTAATATACTCTACAACACAGCTTGTGCCACCATCATAATCAAGTAACAAATTATCAGGTTAACAAATATTACAAGAAATATATATATATATATATATATATATATATATATACACACATACATACATACATACATACATACATACATACATACATACATACACACTCATCTTACTAGACAGTCAGAAGTGACAAATGGTTGTATATTGAGTAAATGTAAACACCGCCTTCTCCATTACCCAGTGCATTATCCTTAGTAGTTAGCAGTAGGACCTGTGTAGAAACTTTCCGTGAACACAGGCAGGCTCCCTCCCAAGTTGTTAGTGTTGCCCAGGTGCTCGTCCTCTAGCTGTAACTTGTCACCGGTGCTGCCTCTTATCCACTCCACTCACTCTCCCCTGCAGGAGACACTCCAGGTTGTCTCTTCATAGAGTGCACAGTGTGTTGTCTCTATAGAGCGCACAGTGTAAGTTGTCTTTTCACACCGCGCACACACAAACTGGCGCCACCTAGCGGTGGTTGTACAACTCACAGTAACTACTGTATAAGAAACTTCTCTCCAGTTGGCTCTCATGATAAAGTATTAATGTGAATGGTGGGTGGGTAACGACTACAGGAAGCAGACGGACAGATAACTCACTGTTAGCTCAATGTGTATGTCTCAACATGTGCAAAAGTGAACAAGACAAGAGACGTCTGTGCATGTTGACCTACCAGAATACTCATGAATGTTACTCGGTTTTATTGCAGTCATATCTTATAATAACGGCCTGACCCGAATTTGGCAGTCGTACAGTAGTTTTATATCCACCCAATATCCAGCGGTGAAGCTGCTATAATGTTGTCAGATAACTCATTTCTATAGTGTCCTAATAGTCTGCTTCTGCTAATCAAATTATAAATGTTAAAATGCTCTGAATTTCAGTGTATATAGGGATCCAGTGGGGGGAAATACTGTAAGTTAAAAAGCAGAAGTCTTGCTATTCGCACACTGAAAATGAGTCAGTTTGGCAGATGCAGGTTTTAATGCCAATAAAGAAGCTAGGTATGCTCTATACAGACTTGTTCGCAACCCACATATACACGACCAAGTAGCCAATTCTGGTAAGCATATACATACCCTCAAATTGTACCTTTTTGGCCAGTACTGTACCGTTTTTTTTTTATGGTTTGTACCGGTCATAAAGAGCTTTGTTCCAGGTTTTGGCGTCTCCCAATCCTATTGATTCCTATGGCAGCGCTGTGAGTAGGGAAGCCAATCCCGGGCCATTTTTTCAATCCCGTGTATCGGGATTGCCTTTTTGCTATGTGACCGCCCCCTCGCCCCACCCCGCACACATAACTCACCATATACCTCTGATCGCTGCTGGTGGCTCCTTGCAGCGGCTGACCTCTCACGCTGCGTTTGGGAGCCGGAACAAGGAAGCCGGGCAGCATCTGAGCGTCCTGTGGACGCTCAATGCTGATCCCTCAATCCCTGGGATTGAAGCTTCCAATCCCGGAATTGAATCCCGGCCATTTTTGGCACTAAATCCCGGGATCCCGCCGATCCCGATCCCGGGATTGGCCACCATAGCTGCGAGGACACGCCCCTTTTGCCCATGGCCATGCCCTCTTCCCTAATTTGTACTGATTTTTGGCACAGCCATGTTGGAGGGTATGCATTTACAATTATCGATCGGCCATTTGATATGTCTGGCCATACATAACAACTGGGTGGACATTTAAATTTGCCCACACAGTTGTGATGTTGTTGATGGTTACTGTGGCCGCCACATGGGATGGTCAGCAGTCCGCTGTACCCACATGTAGATGTAACGCTATGGGCTGTATTCAATAACTGTCGGAAGCTGCCGTCTTGTCGGAAGGGGTTCCGACCTATTCAGTAGGGGCTGATTTTTTCCAACTTGTAGGAAAACACGTGGATCGGCGGAATAGCCGCCGATCCACGTGCTTCTGTCGGAAATGGGGCCAAATCCGACAGGTATTGGCCCCCTTTCTGACAAACTCACTCCGACTTGAAAACTAGTCGGATTGAGGTGAGGAGACAAGCGGTGCTGCGGGCTGTGGGGGATAGCAGAGATCGGCGGCAGGCGGGGGGAGCTGGCTGCGGGGGCACATGTCTGCAGCAGCGGGGGGAGGCGCTGCAGGTAGAGACCTCTCTCCCTGCTGCGCCTCCCCCCACCACCACAGACATGTCCCCCCGCAGCCAGCTCCCCCCGACGGCCGCCGATCTCTTCTCCCACCCGCTGCCCAGCTTACCCCAGCCACCGTCCCACTCATGCCCGCCGCCATCTGAACTCCTGGCTGCTGTTCTCAGCGCATCCGCAGCTGCTGACAGCAAGTGCCGTCCATTGAATAGGGGTTGTCGGATCCATTCCAACAACTGCATGTCAGGATGGATCCGACTTTTATTGAATATACCCTTATATCTGCAAGACATATCAGGATCGGCTGTGCTGCAGGTCCGACGCAATATGTCTGAACAACGTCATTCACAGACTTATCGTCTGTACACACTGAGGGAGGCGCTCTGCGATATGACGTTCATCGGTAGAACGAACGACATTGCATAGTGTGTACCCAGCATTAACCATGTTACTATGACTCTCTTCATGAGAAGTGTTTTGTGTTCTGTTTGTGCCCATTTTAATCACTATTTGGATAGCTCCATGCAAATTTACTTTAGCAATAAATAATAATGAATGGAGATATTTTTTGTAGTTTTTATACACTCCACAATTGGTATTTCTGTCAATATTCATTACTATCGGGTCTATTTATAAAAATTATATATCTGTGGGATATCCACTGAAAACATCAACTTTATTGTTTTATTGTTGATATCTGCAAATTTCAAGTATCCCCGAGTGTATCTAGGATGGGACTGCAGTACATATCTGATATTTCTCCTGCGGTCCTCCTTTTTTTAGGGGGGATGCTATTTGTTAGTTTTACCAGGCGCATTCTGGAGTTTGGCCCATGTAGCTGTTATGCACACCAGTGCCTGCAGGAATGTACTGGTGTTTGAACTGTTATACACACCAGTGCCTGCAGGAATGTACTGGTGTCTGAACAGAGAGGGATGCAAAACAAATGAACTCACAGACAGACTGGGAAATATGACATAACGTACACAGAAGGTGATAGGGTAACAAAACCAACACAGAGTGAACAGAGAAGCCCAGAGGCTAAGAAACTGGGTGTCTCCCTAGTATTAGAAATGCTCAGATGGAAAAAGCAAGATGTTGTGTTTTAATACGTAGAGAACCCGAAATGCTGTTGCTAAGGGCAACAGCAAAACCCTAAAGGGTTACCAACGGGTGTGGCAGTAAACTCCTTGGTCAGAGATGGAATAATAGACACAAGGAGAGTCTCCACAATCCTAATTCTCACTTGCAGGGCCCAGGTTCAGCTTACTGCCACTAAACTGACACATGGACGCCCTGCACAGTGAGAGAGGATTATGCAGGCAGGTCTGAAAGTACAGCCACAAACCTGCTGGGTTCACAGGATAGCAAAAGAACCTCAGCAGGCTAAACGACTGACTCCAGTCTTACTGCTAGGTCTGGATTGGCAGAGTGTAGTACCAAATGCCCAGGCCTATTTGCAGTAAGCAACAACAAAATACAAAGCTACACAGTACTGGCTAACTTTCAGGAACTGACTAACCAACAAAGATTCAGCAGCATCTGCTTAACCTGAGAAGAGGCCTTATAAAGCAGGTGCTGTCCACGCCCCCCTCAGACCTCACAGACTGTGAGCACAAAAACCAGCACCGGATCCCATGCCTGTAACCACTGCACAGCAAAAGACCCGAACCGGAGTATCAGCTGCGCTCAGGTTACTCCGCTAGCACTTGTCTCCCGGTTGCCATGACGACGTGGCAGCACAGGGCAGGAGACCCTAACAGTACCCCCCCTCTGACGAGGGGTCAAAGAACCCCTACCACCGGGTTTATCGGGGAACTGCGAGAAGAAAGAGCGTATCAGTCTGGGGGCATGAAGATCACAACTGCGCACCCACGACCGCTCCTCCGGGCCATACCCCTTCCAGTGCACCAAAAATGACAGCCGACCCCGAACCATCTTGGAGTCAAGAATCCTTTCAACAACAAACTCCCTCTGGCCACGTATCAGAAGAGGGGAAGGTCTTCCTCTGAAAGAAGGATTACTAATCGCCCGTTTTAAAAGGGAACAATGAAATGTTTTATTGATACCCAAAGAACGGGGCAGATCTAACTGAAATGCCACCGGATTGATAACCCTGGTGATCTTATAAGGGCCGATGAACCGGGGGCCTAACTTATGAGATGGCTGTTTCAACTTCAAATTCTTGGTAGACAACCAGACGAAGTCTCCTAATTTGAAGCTGCAGGGTCTTTTCCGCTTATCAAAAACCCTTTTGGTCACTAATGACACAGACACAAGGGCTTTCTTCACTTTCCTCCAAATACCTCTAAGGACCGAAACGACAGAGGAACCACCAGGCGTGGAGTCCAGGGGGTCAAAAGAATTGGCCTTAGGATGATGCCCATACACACAAAGGAAGGGAGAGATCCCTGTAGCAGAGTGAGCCGCGTTGTTATAGGCAAACTCCGCCATTGACAGATGAGCAACCCAGTCAGTCTGACACTTGGAGACATAACACCTGAGGAACTGCTCCAAGGTCTGGTTCACCCTTTCAGTCTGCCCATTAGACTGCGGATGGTAGCCTGACGACAAGCTGACAGAAATCTGGAGATCGGAACAAAATGCCCTCCAGAATTTGGCCACAAACTGGGATCCGCGGTCAGAGACCACATCAAGTGGCAACCCGTGGAGGCGCACAACATGCAGCATAAATAATTCAGACAGGCATCTGGCCGATGGCAGCCCAACCAGTGGAACGAAGTGCGCCATCTTCGAAAACCTGTCAACGACAACCCAGATGGCTGTCATCCCAGAGGATTTGGGCAAGTCCACAACAAAATCCATTGAAATGTGGGTCCATGGCTTAGATGGAATAGAGAGTGGATGTAATGGGCCAACAGGAACCCCTCTAGGAGTCTTATTTCGGGCACAGATGTCACATGCCCGAACCCACTGATCCACATCCTTAGCCACCGAGGGCCACCACACCGCCCTAGATAGCAACTCCCGAGTTCTGGCAATACCCGGGTGACCTGCCGACTTCTTGGCATGGAATTCCAGGAACACTCGCTGTCTTAACCTAGGAGGCACAAACAAAAGACCTACCGGAAGGTCTGGAGGAGCCTGCTCCTGTGCTCTAAGGACTAATGACAAGAGGTCCTGAGTAATGCCCACTTTAATACATGATGGGGACACAATGGGCAACGGCTCCTCAGTGGTCTCCTGGATTGGAGCAAAACTCCGCGAGAGCGCATCAGCCTTGATGTTTTTTGACCCAGGGCGATATGTTATAAAAAAATTAAAGCGAGCAAAAAACAAAGCCCATCGTGCCTGCCTGGCATTGAGACGCTTCGCTGACTCTAAATATGCCAAATTCTTATGGTCGGTGAGAATTGAGACCACAAACTTAGCCCCCTCAAGCCAGTGTCTCCACTCCTCGAGTGCATCCTTAATAGCCAACAATTCCCGGTTACCCACGTCATAATTCATCTCGGCAGGCGAAAATTTACGGGAAAAGTAAGCACAGGGATGAAGGCGATTATCAGACACTCCCATCTGAGAGAGCACTGCCCCAATACCCATCTCAGAGGCATCCACCTCCACCACAAAAGGACGCTCTGGATCTGGGTGTCGCAGCACCTTGGCCGAGACAAATGCCCTTTTGAGACGGGCAAAAGCCGCTTTGGCCTCACGAGACCAGTGAGCAACATCCGCCCCTTTCTTAGTGAGTGCCACCAAGGGCGCCACTATAGACGAAAATCCAGCGATAAATCGTCTATAAAAATTTGCAAAGCCCAGGAAACGCTGAAGCGCCTTCAAACTAGTGTGCTGCACCCAATCCAGGACTGCCTGTACCTTGGAACCCTCCATTTGGAAACCTTCTGGGGAGATAATATATCCTAGAAATGCGATTTGCTGAACTTCAAATTCGCACTTCTCCAGCTTCGACCCAAGCCGGTGGTCTCTGAGTTTCTGGAGGACTAAGCGTACATGCTTACGATGTTCCTCCAGGGAATGGGAGAAGATTAGGATGTCATCTAAATATACAACTAAGAATCTATCCAAATATTCCCTGAGCACATCGTTCATGAAATCCTGGAAGACTGCCGGGGCATTACAGAGCCCAAAAGGCATCACCAAATATTCATAATGCCCTGAGTGGGTATTAAAGGCAGTCTTCCATTCATCCCCCTCTCTTATTCAGATTAGATTGTACGCACCACGTAGGTCAATCTTAGAAAAAATGGTGGCAGTACGAAGCTGGTCAAACAAGACCGAAATGAGAGGCAGTGGGTATGAGTTTTTAATCGTGATACGGTTCAATTCCCTGAAGTCGATGCAGGGTCGCAATGAACCGTCCTTTTTACCCACGAAGAAGAACCCCGACCCAACTGGAGACTGTGAAGGTCTGATAAATCCTTTAGCCAAGTTCTCCTGAATGTACTCTGCCATAGCCTGAGTCTCAGGACGTGACAGGGAGTACAACCTGCTCTTGGGAAGCTTAGCATTCGGCAACAAATCAATGGCACAGTCATAGGGGCGATGGGGAGGTAGTACCTCTGCAACTTTTTTGGAGAACACGTCCGCAAAATCTGCATAACACCCTGGCAATCCTGGCAAACTTAGCTGCGAGAGCCTGACTGGAAGGCTCAAGCAACTCCTGAAACAATCAGTACCCCAACTAAGAATCTCCCCAGAGACCCAGTCAAATTGAGGATTGTGGGCCCTTAACCAGGGTAACCCCAACACCAATGGGGCAAAAGTACAGACAGTCACATAAAAGGACAATTTTTCAGAGTGTGTGGCTCCAATAAACAAAGAAATCTGGCTAGTGCAAGAGGTAATTTTACCCTGGGATAATGGTTCCCCGTTTAACTCACAAATCTCAATTTCCGACGCCAAGGGTACTAAGGGAACAGAGTGTTTCAGGGCGAATTGGCGGTCCATAAAAACCCCGTCGGCCCCACTGTCCACAAAGGCCTCAGTCTTGACAGTTTGACCGAGGATCTTCAAGGTCACCGGAATGATAAAAGTCTTCTTGGGAAATTCTGACTTCTGGCCTGACAGGATATTTCCCATCACCCTCAGGCCCTGAAGTTTTCCGGCTTTTCTGGGCATGATACTACCACATGACCCTTATTCCCACAGTACAAACACAACCCCTGCTGTCTCCTCCGCGTCTTCTCACGCGAGGAGAGGCGGGTAGCCCCAATCTGCATAGGCTCCTCGGAAAATTCCTCAGAGTCTGAGGTTCCCTTGGGAAAGAAGGAAACCTCGGTCTCCCTTTCAAGCCTACGCTCTCTCAGCCGTCTATCCACCCGGATGGATAACTGCATGAGCTGATCCAAGCTATCAGGCAAGGGATATTGTACCAGTTGGTCTTTTATCTGGTTAGAAAGACCTCTTCGGTACTGGTGTCTCAGGGCTGGGTCATTCCACTGGGTATCATGGGCCAACCTCCGAAACTCCGTACAGTAAACCTCAACTGGCCTTCGCCCTTGCTTAAGGATCGAAATCTGAGCCTCGGCTGAGGCCGTCTTGTCAGGGTCATCATACAACATGCCCAGTGCCGTAAAAAAAGCATCAACACTTTTAAGCGACGGACAGTCAGGCTGCAACCCATATGCCCAGACCTGTGGGTCTCCTTGTAGCAAGGAAATCACTATGCCCACCCGCTGAATCTCTGACCCAGAAGACTGAGGCCTAAGCTGGAAATATAACTTGCAACTTGAAACAAAAGAACTGCGAGCGATCTCCAGAAAAACGATCCGGAAGATTTACTTTCGGCTCCTTAACCCCTGAAGGTGCTGCTGCTGCGGGAGCTCCGCCAGCGGCCTGGGAGGTGTGCATTTTAATGGACAAATCATTAAATTGACGAGTCAGGACCTGCACCTGATCGACCACCTGTTGCAACGTATTTTGAGGGGTATGCTCCATATTCCCACAAAATTTCAACAGGAGTATTGGGCTGCTGAATATGTTATGCACACCAGTGCCTGCAGGAATGTACTGGTGTTTGAACTGTTATACACACCAGTGCCTGCAGGAATGTACTGGTGTCTGAACAGAGAGGGATGCAAAACAAATGAACTCACAGACAGACTGGGAAATATGACATAACGTACACAGAAGGTGATAGGGTAACAAAACCAACACAGAGTGAACAGAGAAGCCCAGAGGCTAAGAAACTGGGTGTCTCCCTAGTATTAGAAATGCTCAGATGGAAAAAGCAAGATGTTGTGTTTTAATACGTAGAGAACCCGAAATGCTGTTGCTAAGGGCAACAGCAAAACCCTAAAGGGTTACCAACGGGTGTGGCAGTAAACTCCTTGGTCAGAGATGGAATAATAGACACAAGGAGAGTCTCCACAATCCTAATTCTCACTTGCAGGGCCCAGGTTCAGCTTACTGCCACTAAACTGACACATGGACGCCCTGCACAGTGAGAGAGGATTATGCAGGCAGGTCTGAAAGTACAGCCACAAACCTGCTGGGTTCACAGGATAGCAAAAGAACCTCAGCAGGCTAAACGACTGACTCCAGTCTTACTGCTAGGTCTGGATTGGCAGAGTGTAGTACCAAATGCCCAGGCCTATTTGCAGTAAGCAACAACAAAATACAAAGCTACACAGTACTGGCTAACTTTCAGGAACTGACTAACCAACAAAGATTCAGCAGCATCTGCTTAACCTGAGAAGAGGCCTTATAAAGCAGGTGCTGTCCACGCCCCCCTCAGACCTCACAGACTGTGAGCACAAAAACCAGCACCGGATCCCATGCCTGTAACCACTGCACAGCAAAAGACCCGAACCGGAGTATCAGCTGCGCTCAGGTTACTCCGCTAGCACTTGTCTCCCGGTTGCCATGACGACGTGGCAGCACAGGGCAGGAGACCCTAACAGTAGCTAACACCATTTATGCATCAAGAGGCCATCGTGGAGGACTGGACTGGAAGCAACAGCTATTGGCCATCAAGAAACAGTGGTGGAAACAGCAAGGCGTCGTTGAGCAGAACTGGAGGCAACAGCACTAAAGGTGGCCATACACTGCTGCGATTTAACCTACGGGAGAAATCGCAGCCGATGCCTCTCGAGCCGTCCGGGATGTTCCCGGGTGGCAGGATTGCATGCGATATATCACATGTGGTCCTTTTGCATGTGACATATTGCATGCGATCCCATTCCCCGCAGTTGGATGCCTGCCCCAAGTCTGACTCCGATCCGATGCACAAGGGACCATGCATCGGATCGGAATGTATGTCAAACACATCCGATGTGGACAGTTTTCATATGATTTGTCAGCCCGATCCATTGGAATCAGGTGAAAACAGGGCCAAATCGGACCTGTGTATGGGGGCCTTAAGACCACAAAGCCCTAGAACAGTAGGTGCAGAGTTGGGTAACAGTGACTGGAAATGTAAATAGAAAAGAGGGCACTAACCAAATTTTAAAGTATCCAAAAAGGTGCAATTTTATTACCGTAAGAAAATGTTTGTCAAAGCCATGAGGTAACAATCAAATAGCAGGCCGTGTTTTGATTCTTTTAAGAACCATTTTCAAGACACATCAACAATCAAAAATACTGCACATCCACGAAGTGAAACATGGAGCTTTCGATTTGTGGATGTACAGTATGTTGATTGTTTGATTGTTACCTTTTGGCTTTGATGGACTTTTTCTTATGGTATATTTCCAGATCTGCATGCGCTAGGTTTTAGTTTTGGTTCTAATTTCATCGTTGTGTTTTGGTTTGGAATTCTGTTTTAAAATCCGAATCTTGGGGGGCGTGGCCTGGAGGCTGATTGAGCAGGCTGCACTTTATATGAGCTCCCAGGGACCTGGGAGTTTCTACAGTATTAAACAGCCTCCTCACACCTATTTATCTACCCTACATGCTCTGGCCAGCAATATCTACCAGGGGTGTTAGCAGTGAGTTGGTGCTGCGGAGTAGGGGAGCCGGTTTCCTGGCTCCCGCGGATTGCGGCCTACTCACTGCCTTGAAGCCGGGGCCTCGATTTCTGTTCATCCCCCCCGCCGCGTGGTTGGCCCCCCCGGGATGCCTGAGAAACCTGCCTGGACCCTGCCCCCTGCCAGGACCTCTCTCCAGCCTGCACAGTGGTCCCTGACGAGCAGCAGGGGCAACCCAGGACCTGACCGGAGCCGAGCCGTGCGCTCTGGAGCCCCGGCGGCGGCCATCTTGGTTGCTGAGCAACAGGGAGAGACATGGCGGGAGCCCGGAGGAGATATCCAGCGGCACCCGGGTGTGCGTAGCCTGCTGCCCCGGCCTACCTGAGGTGACCACCCCTTCCCCTCCCCACGAGCTCTGTACGGGCGTCCGTTACCCGCTGCTGCGGGAAGACCGCCGGCCCCATATCTGAGTTTAGCAGCTCTCTGGGGTTGCCCCCCCGTGCCCCTGGGGTCTCACCCCGCTGATCCCACCGCATCCCGCACAGCACCTTCCCGCCCCCTGTGGCGAATACTGCCCCGTGCGGCCGGCGAGTACCCCCCCCCCGCTTGCTCACCTCTGGGCACCCGGAGGCCCTGCAGCACCCCTGCCCCTCCACGAGTCCGTCCATGGCTGTGGGCGGCTTACTGGGCAGCACAGGAGGATTGCGCAGCTCCCTCCGTCACTGGGCGGCTGCGGCCTCCAGCTACCTTACACTGGATCCGGGGGCTGAAATTTAGCAGTGATACGGCTGTGAGGGCGACCACGGCGGGCCCTACTTACAAACCTACAGACGCCTCCCTCCTCCGCCTGGAACCCTCTCTCGTGAATGGGCTGCAACTCTGCCACCCCTCTCTCTACACCTGGAGCTGCCGGGAGTTCTTACAAATTTTCATTATAGCAATCTTGAATATATATAGCCTGCTGTCCTAGCCTGATTGTCACCAGTGCGCCTGGGGTGCTGGGCTGGAGCTCCCCCCTGGTGTTTCTTCTGCGTACATAAGAGGATGGCTAGTCTCATAGCCCTGTCAGCCCTGCTCATGCCAATGTAATGCGAGAGTTATCTCCTACCCCTGTCATTATCTACGAGATGTCTTACTAGTCCCTGAGACAGTGAAGCCTTCAGATTTTTCTATCTTCTGTGTTTGGAAACGTTGAGCTGTTTTCCTCTGTGCCTTATTATGCCTTCTCGATGCGGCAAACCTTCAAAGCCTGTCTCGCAGCTTTCATTTTTCAAGTCATCTCCGAAAATGTCTTGTCCTAAAGCCACTGGGACCTCCACTAAGGATGCAGTTCCTCAGACCCCTCCCCCTATGGAGGCGCCCCCTTCTGCATCTACAGCCGCTTCGAGTCTGGACAAAGTCGGAGATGGAGATGCCCTCACTGTGGGCACTATGAAGCTACTTTTGTCTCGTTTTAAGGAAGAGGTGGCGGCCGAGTTCCGTACAACCTTAACGGCATGTCAACAATCTATAGATGATCTGGGTGGCCGCACTGACCATTTGGAAACTAAAATGGAGGAAGTCGTTGGGTCCCAAAACGGCCTACTGGACTCTCATGATGCATTAGAGGCGGAGGTGAAACTTTTACGGGACAAGGTCACGGATTTAGAGGATAGATCGCGACGTGGCAACCTTAAACTGCGTGGTGTTCCCGAGTCGGTGTCACACAGCAGATTACATGATTATGCAGTGGCCTTATTTAAAGCTCTATTACCTCAGTCTCCCTCTGCAGACTTCCTTATTGATCGGATACATCGGTTGCCAAAGGCCAGAGCGGCTCCAGACGACGCCCCTAGAGATGTCCTAATGAAGATGCACTACTTCCACGTTAAAGAGGCCTTATTGAAAGCATCTAGACCGACGTCTGACACATCTTCTGCCCTTCAAGGACTTCAACTTTTTGGTGATTTTTCTGCAGCCACCCTTTATAAACGACGATCGTTTCATCCAATCACTGCTGCCCTCAGAAAGGCTAATATCCCTTATCGCTGGGGTTTCCCTACTAAGTTGTTGATTCCTCGAGATGGCTCCACGGTCTCTATTTCTACTGCAGATGAAGGGGCAAAATTGCTTAAATCATGGAACATTGCGGGACCCTCTTTGGACTCCTCCCCCCGTCGACTTCAGCAGGACTGGTCCTCGGTGAAGTGAAAGTGCCAGCTCTGGGTCGTGCAACATACATGGTTGTTATATTACTGCTGTTATGACTCCAGTGACTCTCCGGATATAGCTGTTTTGCTGTTTCAATATTGCCTATACCCCTGTCTGAGTTTTTGAAGGCTGTGGTGTGTTTGGGGAGGCGCTGGGTACAGTGTGTGGTTTATCCGTGTTTCGGATGTGATTTACTGTTTGCATATTTTGTTTTACTAATGGCTCTGTTTTTCAAACGTTTTGCCTGGCGCCTCCTCAGACATAACAGTTTATTATTAATGTCGGCCTGTTGGGGAATGTAGTGAGAGTCGCTGGGCTGACTCTAGTGTTTGATTACTGCGTTGTGTTACCATGTTGGAGCGCTTTTGCTCCGCTTTATCTGCTCTTAATGTTTTGCTCAAACACATGTGTATTCATCTGTTCTCGTATTATTAAGATGTTCTCATGTTCATTATTTTGAAGTACAAATATATGGTGGCAGGTAGGAGATATGCCACTAACCCCCCCTTTAGCCTACACAGCCGCCACACTATGGCGACTGGTTGTGATCTCAAGAGAGATCAATTTAGTTTTGTCTTTTTTATTTTCCCTATGTCTTCCCACCTGTTTTCTGTTGTGTTACCCCCCCCCCCCCTTATCAGGTATGTCGGTTTATGCACGGAAATTGGTCTGCAGGGTCATCTGCTTTATTTGTAGTTGACTATGGTGCACATAGTCTCTATTAATGCCAAAGGGCTAAACTCCCCCCAAAAGCGAAGATTGGCCTTAAATTATTTTCATAAGCTTAGGGCACTTGTGGTCACGGTACAGGAGACACACTTTCAGAGTCAGAATCCCCCCCTCTTCACTAATTCACGTTACCCCCATTGTTATACTGCAAATGGACCCGCCAAGAAAGCTGGCGTGTCTCTTCTTATAGCGCAACACTGCCCGTTTGTTTTATCTTCTAAATATGAAGATCCTGACGGGAGATATTTAATCTTAGTAGGTCAGTTAGATAATGTAGAGACCACTCTGGTTTCTTGCTATGCCCCAAATACCAAACAAATCTCATTTTTTAGAACCTTTTGTAGAACTCTCCAGGATCATACCAGAGGTGCGCTTTTGATTCTTGGAGACTTTAATATGGTGTTAGATCCTAGTATTGACCGCTCCCGTCCAACCCGAACCCTTCGTAGGAGTCCAACCCAGGATCCCTCAGGCAAATTTGGTCAACTGCTAGCTGAGTATGCGTTGTATGATGTATGGAGGTCCAAGCACCCTACAGAACGAGACTACACTTTCTATTCCCATGTCCATAGCTCATACTCTAGGATAGACTTGGCATTAGTGGTTAAGTGGACGTTAGCGTCTATAAGTAAAGTTGATATATTACCAATGTCTTGGTCGGATCACTCACCACTTGTCGTAGTTTGGGATACCAGTAAAAGGGTAGTCCCCTATGGTCCCTGGAGACTGGGTTCGTACCTTCTTGCCCGTCCTGAGGCTCACCAGGCCATCCTGCAATCTCTAGATCTATATCTGGCCACTAATCGCCCCGAGGATACATCCGTTTTCACTCATTGGTGTTCTCTGAAAGCCGTGGTTAGAGGCTCTGCAATCCAAATAGCGGCTAGACTTAAACGTGATTATAGAGATAGATATGCCTCGGCTGAAAGAGAGGCCTCCCGACTGGAATCTGCACATAAAATTAGCCGTACTAATAAATCCCTCTTCAAGCAACTCCTTGCTGCCCATGAAAAGGTAAATACGTTTGCCTTAGTAGAAGTTCACCGCAATTTTCAGCGGCTTAATCAAAAATATTATATGCTTGGCAATAGAGCGGGGCGTTTGCTGGCGCATAAATTGAGGGGGCATAGAGCTAAGGAACGCATACATGCTATTCATACATCTACTGGCGTTAAAGTAACTGATCCGGTTGAGATAGCTAATATGTTTGCTGAATATTATTCGCGGCTATATAACCTCAAAGATGACCCTGGTACCCCTCAGCCTACTCTGGCGGATATTAATGGGTTTTTGGATGGGTTGTCTCTCCCCACTATTGATCCTAAGACTTGTGAGTCCCTTAGCTCTCCCTGGTTACTCGGAGAAGTCGAGGCAGCCATAGATTCCTATCTCGTAGATAAGGCCCCCGGCCCAGATGGGTACCCCTCTAACTTTTATAAAACGTTTAAATCGACCCTTGCCCCTCTTTTGACGTCAGTCTTCAATAAAGCCTCTGACTCCACGTGTTTCCCGAAGGAGATGTTAGAGGCCCGGATAGTTACTATCCCTAAACCAGGCAAATCACGCACAGTAGTTCAGAATTACCGTCCAATAGCATTGCTGAACACTGACCTTAAATTGTTTGCTAAAATGGTTGCGAATAGGATATCCCCTCTTTTACCTAGTTTGATCAACCCTGACCAGGTGGGTTTTGTTTTGGGCAGGCAAGCGTCGGACAACACACGCAGGGTTATTAACTTGATTGAACACTGCCAGGTCCAGGGCGAACCTCTCTTGGTCCTTTCTCTGGATGCAGAAAAAGCATTCGATAGGCTTCACTGGGACTATTTACGGGCTACCCTATGCCGTTTTGGGTTTGCGGGCAAGATACTCGACTCCATTTTGGCTTTGTACTCCTCACCTTCGGCTTCAGTTTTCACCAATGGTTGCAATTCCTCTACATTTAATATTACTAATGGTACTCGTTAGGGTTGTCCCTTATCACCCCTCATTTTTGTTCTGGCTGTTGAGCCTCTGGCGGAGCCGATTAGGGTATTGGACTCCATTGTGGGCCCAGTTATAGGGGGGATGCCGCATAAAGTCTGTCTTTTTGTTGACAACATTTTAGTATGCCTTAGAGAGCCTGAATCATCTTTACCACATTTACATTCTCTCTTGGATTCTTATGCAGCGGTCTCCTACTATAAGCTGAACACTACTAAGACTGAGGCCCTCCCTCTGAATATTTCTGACAGCGCGCTTAGACGTCTAAAGAATGATTATAAATACGCGTGGCAACTTAGATCGCTTAAATATTTAGGTGTACATATATCTAGGGAGCGGGATTTACTGGGATGTAACCACGATCCGCTCTTTCGGGCATTTGAACTGTTTATTAAAGATTGGATGATGCAGGAGGTCTCCTGGGTTGGACGGGTGGCAGCTGCGAAAATGGCTCTCTTTCCAAAATTGATGTACCTTTTCCGTACTATCCCCAGGACCTTCCCTAAAGATATTTGTAATAGGTTTAATCGTTTATTATCCAAATATATATGGGGGGCTCAAAGCCAAGGATAGCGAAATCCACTTTAATTGCTCCAAAGTGTGCAGGTGGAGTCGCGTATCCGGATTTAGAGAGGTACCATACTGCTTGTTTACTCACTCAGGCAAGGGATTGGTTCACCCAGGGCACTTTTAAACCATGGGTATCCTTAGAACAGAATGCTGTATTCCCCTTTACATTGCCGGACTTGTTCTGGTTGCGCACCATTTCAGTCCCTGCTAGAGTTGCTGATTGTTCCGCGGTCCACGCAACGTTGTCTGCATGGAGAACCGTAATTAGATCTCTCCCAGCCGGCGCTCTGCCCTCCCCCACGTTATCTCTCCATGCCATAGCCCTATTGATCCCAGATTTACACCAACACCATTGGCAGGACATAGGCCTCTCCACCCTACAAGATGTCCTTCGAGACAGTGTTTTAATCCCCTTTTCCTTACTCCAGGAACAATTTCATATACTTAAACAAGATTTTCATAAATATCTGCAACTGCGGCATTGGCTTCAAGGCTGCTTTCCCAACCGAGCCCTCCACACTGGTCTCCCTAAAATATTGATGTCTCTTCTAGTGCCCAGAGGTAATAGCGGTGGCATCTCTAGATGGTACCAACATCTTGTAACTGAATCCCGCCATGGAGTATTCCCCTCACAGACTAAATGGGAAAAGGACCTCCCTAAGGTCTTCACCGAACGTATCTGGAAAGATATATTTAAATCTTGTTTCAAAATTTCTAAATGTGTGAATCATTGTGAAATGTATTATAAATTGGTTCATAGAGTGTATTTTACACCGGAGCGTCTGCATAAGATTTGGCCTGATGTCTCCTCTAGTTGCTGGAGGAATTGTGGGATGGTGGGAGATATCCTTCATATTTTCTGGCTATGCCCGGCAATCCAGTTGCTCTGGAGTGAGGTGTTTCTTCTCATTTCTAATATACTAGGAGTGGTTATTATAGCTGACCCCCTCTTGGCACTTTTTCATTATTACTCTGGTGAGCTGTCTAGTTGTGATAGATACCTTTTGGGCCATATTCTCATAGCCTCTAAGGCCGCCATTGCTCACAAGTGGAAGTCGACGGTTGTCCCCAATATATTGATGATAGAAAATAGAGTCCATCAACATTATGTTTTTGAAACAGCGGAGGGTAATTACTCTTCAAGGACTACCTCTATTAGTAAGAAATGGTTTAAATGGTCCCTATATAAGGAGAGATCAGGCCAAACAGGTGTATCTGGTGCCTTGGCTGACTTACCCGACCTTTCTGTGCTGCGATCTCCGGTCCACACAGGACCTTAAATTGCTAGCTGATGCAGACTTCCTTTCCTTCGATACAGGGCCGTTTCTTGGGGCAGGCGAGCAGTGCAACCGCACTGGGCGCCCGCCGCGGCACTAACTGTGGCTCCCTGCTTCCCCCTCCTATTTCTCCCCGAGTAACCCGCTCGGGGGGCGGAGTTTCACGGAATGACGCGGTTGCATCGTTACGTCATGATGCAACCCCATCACTCCGCGAAACTCCCCCCCCCGAGCGGAGTACAGAGGGGGATCCAAGTTAAGAAGAGGGAAAGGCCGGCGCGAGGAGCGACAGGTGAGGCGGGCTGAAGAGCGGTAATCGCCTCTGTAAGTATTCTCTCTCTCAATGTGTAAAATGGGGACACCTGCCGTAATGTGTGAAATGGGGACTTTTGCCTGCCGTAGTGTGGGGATTTAATGTATCATGGGCATTGCTGTGTGTGGCATAATATGGTAGAATTTTTTTTTCCTGTGGTGGTTGTGATCTGTTGGAGCAGAATCAAAAACTGGATTGTGAGGTAGTCTTTTCAGACGAGGCCATGCCCATTTAAATGAGGCCACACCCATTTAGATGAGGCCACGCCCCCTTGCCAGGTGCGCGTGCAAGGTTTTTTTTTATCTAGGGGGGGGGGGGGGGCACATTTTTTTATGTTATGGGGGGGCGCATTTTTAAATCTCGCACTGGGAGCCAAATTGGCTAGAAACAGCCCTGCTTCGATATACTCTGCTTCCATTGTTGAATTAAGATTTTCCTGATATATACCCTTCTTCCCCCTTGTCTTTATTAGTTCTGTTATGTTCGTGTCTTTTCCCCCCTTTTTTTCTATCTAAATGTAACTGTAACTTTAATGAAAATTCAATAAAAATTTAATATTTAAAAAAAAAAATCTGAATCTTGGGTTTTAGATTTTTTGAAAATGGATAAAAACAGCTAAAATCATTTAATCTTTGCAGTACAAAACCTGAAATTCAGAGTTAAAATCCAAATTCCAAACCGCAGGACTGTCCGAACCGGAACTCAGATCAGATCTCCTTGAGAGATATGAACCGGTTTTGGTTTGGTTCGTATCCACAAAATTTGGGTGGGTTCCTGGCAGTTGCTTTTGGAGCCGGGACGCTGCACCTCCCACTGATGGGCGCCTCACAAAAGGCAGACGCTGGGTGCAAGGTCTCCTGGTCCCCGCCCGGCGCCTAGCAACAGGCTGACGCCGGGCACTTTGAGCCGCCGGGCTCCTATCATCGGGCATGCCGCAGGCAGACGGTGTTCCCCATTGCTTAGGAAATAGGTATACGAGCAGCAGGGCAGCTGCACTTGTTTTGCAATTAGAAGGTAATTGGTTGTTGCTCACATATATTCACTTCCAGTTCACTCCCCAGGTCGCTGGTGATTAGGGAGGCCAATCCCGGGATCGGCGGGATCCCGAGATTTGGGCCCAAAAATTCCGGGATTTGAATCCCGGGATTGGAGCCTCCAATCCCGGGATTCACGGGATTAGAGTGCGCATGCGCAGTTTTGCCGGACAGCGCTGAGCACTATAGCTCAGCGCTGCCCGGCTGTCAGCGAGGGAGTTACATCAGCTAAGGACACACGTACTGACCGAGCTGGCGGCATTTCAAACGTAGCGCCGGCCGCCAGCCAATCAGAGCTGGCAGACCGGCAGCCAATCAGGGAAGCGGCAGCAGGCGCGGCCCCTGATTGGCTGCCGGACTGCCAGTTCTGACTGGCTGGCGGCCAGCGCTACGTTTGAAATGCTGCCAGTGCGGTCAGTGTGTGTCCATAGCTGGTGCCCGCGGCCCGCCAGTAAGTGTTTATCTTCGCTACCTACACCCACACTCTCTGCTCCTGACATCCTCCCTCTGCTCGCTACACCCACTCTCCCGCTTCTCCCTACTCCCACCCTCCCGCTGCTCCCTACTCCCACTCTCCCGCTGCTCCCTACTCCCACTCTCCCGCTGCTCCCTACACCCACCCTCCCTTCCTGTTCCTTACATGCTCCCTACACCCACCCTCCCTTGCGCCCTACATCCACCCTGCCTTGCTGCCCTCCACATATACTTTCCCTGCTCCCTATACTGCTCCCTACACTGATCCCTACTGCAATCCTGGGATCCCGGGATTGAGCATTTTTCAATCCCGAATCCCGGGATTGAAAAAATGCCCCGGGATTGGCCTCCCTACTGGTGATAGTTTCCTGTCCTTGTGAGAACCTGTCAGCTCTTGTTAGAATTTAGAATCTGTCAGCTCGTGTGAGGACCTGTCAGCCTGCTTTACTCCTGTGTTCCTGAGACCTTGCCTGATTGATTCCTGGTCTGTTCCAGATAGCTGTGAACTTAGGTTTTGTTCCCACACAGGCACTGCCTTGCATACATTTCTTTATTGTATTCATCCTGTGCATTGTTGCATTCGCAAATCATTACTATTTACAGTCTTGTTCATAACACCCTGTGCAAGTACTGAGTTATTGTGTTATACTATATTCTAACCTGTGCATTGTTGCACTCATGTACATTAGATTATTTCTCTCTGTCTGCAAGTAGTGCAGCGGCATCAAGCTAGGGTTCTGTGTACGTCTCACCGTACTGTAATCTACTCTTGCCCAGTCTCCAATAGCCGCCTTGTCTATATACAAAGCCTGGGGGCATCTGAGTATGGGGGCGGACCAAATCTGCCCTGGAAAGGCAGCTGCTCTAGGCAAAGTCTTTGGCTGTAGGAGGCTAAAAGACTGCTGGGCAGGGGTAATTGCTTAAGTATCACCAGGAACCATCAGATAGCCCATAGCACACTGTGTCAACGTAACAGTATCACCAGCCACAAACCGTAGCTCCGTGGGTCATTTTGTTTCCGGATGGATCCATCGCAAATTTCGGCCAAGATTCTGGAGGGGCTAGATCCAGGGTTTGACCCAGCAGTTATGGGATCTTACTCTACGTGTGGACACTCGGGAGGAAACTCGTAGGACCCAGACCGTCTCATCACCCGCTCCGAGGGAGCCTAAGCTAAACCTCCCAGATAGGTTTTCTGGGGACCGTAAACAGTTTGTGAACTTCCGTGAAAGTTGCAAGCTGTAGCCTATAGCACACCGTGAACACTTAACAGTTCCGATTTCTAGAGAACCGAATCGCACATCTCTAGTAGGCAAAGATGCAAGCAGCGAGATCTTGCATACAGCGCATGCACAGATGTAAATTACACTTTTGCATATGTGTGTCTTACTCTGACTCGATTAGAACTTGGCAGATCTATCTTTCCAAAAGATATGGCATTTCAGGATGGGAACTGGGCAGGAACCTTGATGTGAGAGTGTCATGTAAGTCATGGGCATGTATTAAGCTCTGACTCTGATTCTGAGTCTGGGAAGGGAAACCTGTTTCTGATTAATCTCTTACACCTAGCATGGAGCCAGTGCAAGTGCAGAAACTGATGACTGTTGCAGAGAGAGAATGGGAGGCTGCAGAAGAGGGATGGAAGAAAAGTGGAGGCACTGCAGGAGAGAGAAGGGGGAGCTCCAGAAGAGGGATTGGAGAAAAGTGGAAGCACTGCAGGAGAGAGAAGGGGAAGCTTCAGAAGAGGGATGGGAGAAAAGTGGAAGCACTGCAGGAGAGAGAATGGGAAGCTCCAGAAGAGGGGTGGCAGAAAAATGGAGGCACTGCAGGAGAGAGAAGGGGAAGCTCCAGAAGAGGGATTGGAGAAAAGTGGAAGCACTGCAGGAGAGAGAAGGGGAGGCTGCAGAAGAGGGATTGGAGAAAAGTGGAAGCACTGCAGGAGAGAGAAGGGGAAGCTCCAGAAGAGGGATAGGAGAAAAGTGGAAGCACTGCAGGAGAGAGAAGGGGAAGCTTCAGAAGAGGGATTGGAGAAAAGTGGAAGCACTGCAGGAGAGAGAAGGGGAAGCTTCAGAAGAGGGATGGGAGAAAAGTGGAAGCACTGCAGGAGAGAGAATGGGAAGCTCCAGAAGAGGGGTGGCAGAAAAATGGAGGCACTGCAGGAGAGAGAAGGGGAAGCTCCAGAAGAGGGATTGGAGAAAAGTGGAAGCACTGCAGGAGAGAGAAGGGGAGGCTGCAGAAGAGGGATTGGAGAAAAGTGGAAGCACTGCAGGAGAGAGAAGGGGAAGCTCCAGAAGAGGGATAGGAGAAAAGTGGAGGCACTGCAGGAGAGAGAAGGGGAAGCTCCAGAAGAGGGTTGGCAGAAAAGTGGAGGCACTGCAGGAGAGAGAAGGGGAGGCTGCAGAAGAGGGGTGACAGAAAAGTGGAGGCACTGCAGGAGAGAGAAGGGGAGGCTGCAGAAGAGGGGTGGGAGAAAAGTGGAGGCATTGCAGGAGAGAGAAGGGGAGGTTGCAGAAGAAGAATGGGAGAAAGGTGGAGGCACTGCAGGAGAGAGAAGGGCAGGCTGCAGAAGAGGGGTGGCAGAAAATTGGAGGCACTGCAGGAGAGAGAAGGGGAGGTTGCAGAAGAAGAATGGGAGAAAGGTGGAGGCACTGCAGGAGAGAGAAGGGCAGGCTGCAGAGGAGGGGTGGCAGAAAATTGGAGGCACTGCAGGAGAGAGAAGGGGAGGCTGCAGAAGAGGGATGGGAGAAAAGTGGAGGCACTGCAGAAGAGAGAAGGGGAGGTTGCAGAAGATGAATGGTTGGTGGGGGGCGGCTGTACTCTGTCGGTGTCTTCTCTTTTCTCTTGCTTCCAGTTGTGAATTTCCCATTAGGCATGTGAGGCACATGCCTAGGGGCAGCACTTGTTTGGAATCGGCACTTGGATGCTTGTGTTGGTACTGTCAGCCTGAAATGTACCAGTAACTGTCAAATATTTCCACTGTACTGTGCCATATGCCATCTTGAATGGAGTGTAAATGGGTAGGACCATCGGCGTATTTATAATGGGTGCAGTGTGTGCGGGCCCACACTGCACACCCCGCGGCGCAGCAGTAGAGCTGCAGAGATCACTGGAAAAATGGTGCAGCGCCATTTTCCTGGTGTTTTCGCGTATATGCAGTAGGAAAATCACTGGGAAAATAGCCACGGCACCATTTTCCCAGCGGTATGCACATGCGCTGTAGACTCTGGGACAGCACGTTATTATATTAAATTGGCTATCATCAAATGAGTGCTTATAACCAATCAATAAAAATAATAAAATTGGATGGGGGGGACGGGACTTAGGAGCGCTCTCACCCCTAAATCTGCCACTGCCTGCTGCAAAGCTGCTTCAGTCTTATTACAGCCTGTCTTCAAGCTACGCATGCACAGAATCTTAGTGGACCGAAGCAGCAGCAGAAGAGCTTTTCGGAGCAGCTTTTCGGAAATGATAATTTTAGTAGAGAAGCATGATGAATGGTAAAAACATTTTTCATGAGGAATATGCCCAGAGCCTCAGAGGGGTTTGGTCTGTTTTACCTCCACACGGGATGCCGACTGTCAGTATCCTGACATCGACATCCTGAGCGGTGGAATGTCGGCAGGGGCGGCGAGCATAACAAAGTCTGTATATGAAAAAATTAGAAACAGAATAGTGAAGTTTGTTAAGATTTTCAAGCTGTACTAAACAATTATTAAAACCACTCACATAGAATGTTTCCCAACCCACTTCGCTGTGACGTCACCATATCACCGTGTTTCATCCATCAGACTTCAAGCAAAAGAAGGTAACTTTTAAAGACAACACGGGAGCCAGAATGAGTATGACACATCTGTTAGCAGTTATTCAATGGGATGGAAGCAACCACACAGCAGGCCTCAATTGCAAGACCAGCGGGTACTAATGCCGATGGTTTCCAGAGAAAAAGTACCAGCCAATCAGCAATCAGCTCCTAACTGTCATATTACAGGCTGTGTTTGAAAAATTATTGGCTGGTACTATTTCTCTTTCCATTTTATCACACTCCAAGCGACGATGCATCTCGCACACTATTCCTGGCCTTAAAAACGATCCAAGAAAGGGATTGAAACGCGTTGGAATTTGTGTGAACTATCCGGTAGATGGTGAAGGATTCTGGAGTCATTGCCCGACTGGGAGCTATGACGTGGTTGTGATCCAGGACACCCACAGGTATTTCTTTATACATCTATACAGAGAGCTAATTTACATAATACATAGTACTAATTTACCTTTATTCACACCATCTTGCGGAATGCTTATCTTTAAGTGTGTTCTTTATACCTTTATACTTTTTTTTTTTAATGCATGTTTAGATTATAGGTACAGTACTACACTATGAACCCTGATCAGTATGGATCGTATCTGAGATGCGATCGCATATTGACGATTTTCGGGCCAGTGCACATGTCTAGCACTTGTTATGTGCGTGCGCGGCCCGGGAGATGCATTTGCCTCTCAGTGATGCGAATACTTCTGCCTGATTGACGGGGGTGGTGCAGCTTAAACGGGGGCGGGTCTGGGCCATTTTTGAGGTGGCCACATGACGCCACACGTGGCCGCTGCAATGGGAAACGTGGCTGTTCTGTGTCTGCCTTCGCAGCCAGGCTGCACAGGCAGGTAGCATCCCTAATTCAGTGGTGTGTTTGCAATTGAATTGTGAATGCATCGCTGTCAGCCGTTTGCATGCTAGGCGGGATGTGGATCATCAAATCGACAGTGTCTAGGTCGACCACTATAGGACGACAGTCACTAGGTCGACAGGGTCTGAAGGTCGACAGGGTTTCTAGGTCGACGTGCAGGTCAAAAGGTCAACATGAGATTTTCCATTTTTTTGGTGTAGTTTTCTCCGTACAGTGACTGAGAAGCCCAATTAGTGCACCGTGTCCCCTCGCATGGCGAGCGAACTACGGGCAAGGTGCCTCACTCTGCTACCGCTTTGCTCGGCACAGATTACCGTTCCTATCGTAGTCGACATGAAAAGGTTCAAAAAAAGATTTAAAAAAAAAACTCATGTCGACCTTTTGACCTGTCGACCTAGCACATGTCCACCTAGAAACCCTGTTGAACTTCAGACCCTGTCGACCTAGTGACTGTCGACCTATGGTGGTCGACCTAAACATTGTCGACCTAGACAGTGTCGATCTTCAGACCGGATCCCGCTGGGCGGCCTTGCCCTGTACTAATTTAGCGAAACTGCAAATGAAGCTGAATAAAGTCCAAAATACGTTTTTGTCTCTCACCTATTTTATGCATCTGACTATAATGTCTTGTGGGAGATTGTGAAGAAGGAGAGATTAACAGACTCCATATGCTTTGACAAACTGACAATTGCACTGTGGTCGGAGAAGAGGAGGTGTCCTTATACAATAAGGGATTTATAATTCTACTATATATTGACTGATTTCAAAGTGCCAATAGAAAGGACATTCAAAATGTTTGGTTGCATTAGTTGTTAAAATCTGCAGTTATGACATGGAAACTTTGTTCTCCAGACATCAAAATGACCTCAATTCTCTCCTCTTTTGTCAACCATAACTGCTATTTCAAATATGTTTGCTGCAATAACCTTTTCAGCAAATTCTGACGTTGTTTGACATGTTACATGACACCCTTTCCATTTGAAACTGACTTAGATTCAAGATGGTCAATTTCAAGATGGCGCCCATGTTCGGTACATACCCTAAAAGATAGCCCATGTCACCCATACCTTACTGGAGTATTCAGTTTTCCCATTTCCTGCACAGTTTTTGAAACAAATGGGTGTACTGCGACTTTTGAATCACCCTGTACTCCATACTGAATGCTAGAGATACATGGGACCAAATGCACACTTGCCCAGTATATGATTTTTCAAGCCCCATGAACAAGAATTATTGGTTACTCATCAGAACAGAAATAAACAGGAGTCTAGTTTTACAGGTATTGTATAATCCCATAATTGTTTGTGTAATGAACTTCACCCAAGCTTTTCTGAATGAATGCATGTAAAAATACTGGTACTAATCCAAATAGAAATGACACATATGAAATATAAATAAATGCAACCTTACATACTATAGCTACTATGCAGAAGAAAGTGATATATCAGACATATATATTGCATCTTTTCAAATTGTACATACCACAAAAATAGATGCACAGAACTACCTGCCATGCAGTCATAGGCATTTTGAGCACATCTACACTTACGACTGCAGAGGTGGAACAGGCCTGTTCATTCAGATATAAGTTAATCAGATCTGCCAAAGCAAGCAAAACTATGCCTGTCCATATGTGCATCTTTTGCATCTAGTATAGCAAACCATGTGCATATACCATACATGTACATGCAGGATCCCCTCAAGATCATCCTCTCATCTCTGCAAATATACACATTATGGGCCCAATTCAGTAAGGATTGCAAATTCTGATAATTAGCAGAATTTGCAATCCTTTAGAGCGCATGCTGGGGGCCGCCCATTGCAGGGCAAGGCGGCCCAGCAAGCTGACCGTCGCCTCTCCCCGTTGAACAAGCAGAAATTGCGAACACATCACAATTTCTGCTTGTTAGCAGAAACTAGGGATGGCTCCTGCCAGCGCTGCACCCGTAGGAGTCCCGTCGCCCGCAGGAGTCCCGTCGCCATGTTATAGATTGCGGCGGCTGTATGTTACATCACGCAGCCGCCGTGATCACTCCCATGTTTGACCGACTCTGCCCCCCACACCACCCCTGCAACGATCCGTCTCTTCCCTGTAAACGGAGCATTGCCCCCCCCTGCGACTGCCTCTGCCTGATTAACATGCAGAGGCCATAGCATTTTCTGTGGCCTCTTCATAGACAATGCGGGTGCATGCGCAGGACGGGCGCTGCGCTTGTGCACGCATCTTTTTCTCAGAATATACGGTTGGATCGCACACTACGATCCAACCTGAATTAGGCCCTATGTCTGTGTGCATGGTACTGGTAAGTAATGTACGCCCAATTTGCTTTGGTGTGGTATAGAAGATCTACAGTATATAGGTCAATAGGTTGTCACCAAATGGTCAACGTGCATTAGGTCGACAGTTACAATAGGTGAACAGGTACAAGAGGTCAACAGGGTCAAAACGTCAACATGGCAATGATTGACACACAATTTTTTTTTCTTCAGTTTTTTAGGTCAAATCTTGTATGTTTGGTAAAATGTAATCCCCATCAATATAAATGTATACCCTCATAGGCTCGCTTCTCTCACCACGCTTTGGGCAAGGTGGCTTACTCCGCTACTGCTACTTGCCACAGGTTACTATTCCCAATAATAGTCCATGTGGATAAAAAATCAAGCAAATGTTGGGTAGACATGTTAAAACCCCCCAAAAATGTGTCAACCATTTGTGTGTCGACCATTGTCATGTTGCCCTTTCGTACCTGTTGATCTTTCATCTGTCAACCTTTAGTACTGTTGACCTAATGCATGTTAACCATATGGTGTCAACCCATTGGCTGTCAGCCTAGGCACTGTCTACTCTACAGTATCTATCATCCAGATACCATTTACTTCTAAGTCTGCATGAGGCGCATAGGTTTCAGAGACCCTACAGTAGGCAAGGTAGTAGGATGCACAGATATCTGCAATACCTATAGGGGTCTCTGTGGCTGGCAGTTTGGCCGTTTCTATCTGACATGACTGGCAAATGTGAGGTTTCTGTGCAAAAGGTGGCTGGCAGTTAGGGATCGCTCTCTGCAATATGTGTCGCACTACTTTTTTTTTCAAATGGTCTTTAGTCTTTAACTTGGGATATTTATATGTAACAATCGGCCAATCTCTTTGTAATTTTTTAAAACAGAGAGCGAATACCTGAGAGGGAGTAAGGTGCAAGATACAGTATACAAAAATTGTGTAACTTACAATGGGATTTATTTTGTACAGCATCCTTGGGGTGTGATACAGTTTACCGGCGATCGGGATGCCGGTAATTCCAAAGCAAGCAGATTAGTGTAAGACTTTTGTCTAAACTGTACTGCCTCTGGGCTAAAGCTGCCGATCAGAAAGAGTGGAAATTTTCTGTACAGAAAAACACTGTGTATTTGTGTGAGCTGAAAGTGGAGTGTGTGGATTTGAACCCCCGGAATTCGGGATCCCGTAGTTGGTACACCAAGTAAGTGGAGGCTTGGCGGCGTGAGGCGGCTGACTCATGTTAGTATAGATATTGAAGTACGCAAATCGTGAGTAGATTTGTAGAGGAGCGTAATAGGGAATTGTGCATTGTGTAGTATTGAAGTAAAAGGTTTTGTATTACGCTCTGGCTGAGGATCTCAGCTTGTATATTCGATTCCAGTGGTCGTAGAGCGGATAGGTAACAAGTACCTATACGCTGTGCGATTGGACCGCGCGTTTGTGGGTGCGATACGTGATGCAACTTAATACTTGGGACACTGCTTGACGCAAGGACTTAGACACCTCACCGCTGATAGAATACAGGCGATTCGCGACATGAATCTGCCACAAACTCAGCAACAGATCCGCACTTTTCTCTGAATGCGTGGGTACTGTCGTAAATGGATTCCGGGGTTTTCCATACTGTCTTTACCTTTGCAAGAAATGGTCTCTTCGAGCAAACTGGAACGGATCTCTCACACAGATGAGTCCGAACTGGCGTTTGAGAGACTCAAACAGTGTCTATCACAAGCACCTGCATTAGGTATGCCAGATTATGAGAAGACCTTTGAATTATACGGTACTGAAAGTGCTGGGTGCGCGGCAGGAGTCTTAACACAGAGACATGGTGATGCCAGCAGACCGGTAGCTTACTACAGTGCACAGTTGGACACTGTAGCGCGGTCTCTCCCCACTTGCTTGCGAAGTGTAGCAGCGATAGCTTTGCTGGTAAGTAAAAGCAAGGACGTAGTGTTAGGACACGACTTGACCATCCATACACCTCATGCAGTATCAGCCTTACTAAACTCCGCCCAAACCAGACATGTTTCATCTGCTCGGTTTACAAAGTGGGAATTATCACTGATGGCCCCTGTAAACATCACCATTAAGAGATGCAGCTCACTAAATCCTGCAACAGGCCTGCACAAAGGGTGGAGGATGAGAACGATGGTGAAGGAGGATTTAGTGCAGATACTGATACTCATGATTGTATGGAATACCTGAACCAAACTTTCACTGCGAGACCTGACATCAGTGACAACTCACTGGAAGGAGTAGACTTTACCTTCTACACTGATGGTAGTTGCCACAGACAGACAGAATCGGGAGACCTGTGCACCGGATATGCAGTTGTAGATGACGAAGGTATCATAGAAGCTGAACTCCTTGGCCCACCACACTCAGCGCAAGTCGCTGAACTGGTCGCCCTAACCAGAGCATGTGAGTTGGCCAAAGGTAAGTCAGCTAATATATACATGGACTCTAGGTATGCCTTTGGAGTGGTGCATGATTTTGGGGCCCTGTGGTGCCTCAGAAATTTCATGATGGCAGCTGGCACACCTGTAGCGCATGCGTCCCACATCAAAAGGCTTCTGACAGCAATACAAGAACAAGACAGAGTGGCTGTTATCAAGTGTAAAGCACACACTTACAACCAAGACCCAATCTCACTTGGTAACAGCCGGGCAGACGAAACTGCAAAATCAGCAGCAACACAACCATACAAACGAACATCACATCACTGATGACATTTGAAACAGTCAACACACAACAGTTAATCAAAATGCAAAATTTGTGTTCCCTACAAGAAAAGGCGGTCTGGAAGGCGAAGGGGTATGGTCAGGAGTCCTCAGGACTTTGGACAGGTGGACACGGTAAGCCAGTGGCCCCAGAGCATATCTTCCAAGTCTAGCTGAGGCAGCACACGGTCTGACTCATCTGGGCAAAGAGGGTATGTGCAAGCTGGTAAGAGCCTACTGGAGTGCACCAGGATTCTCTTCTCATGTGGCTAAGAAAGCAATGACATGTCTTATTTGCTTGAGGAAGAATATTGGTAAGACAATACCAACAGAGCCATCCCATATCTCTCCTACAGACAGACCTTTTCAGGTAATACAAATCGACTTCATACAGTTACCACCCTGTAGGAATTTGAAATATGTGTTAGTGTGTACTGATGTGTTTTCCAACTGGGTAGAAGCGTTCCCTGCTGCCGCAAATACTGCCCTGTTCACTGCAAAGAAAATTGTGCAGGAATTTGTGTGCAGATATGGTATCCCTAGAATGATTGAAAGTGATAGGGGTACCCATTTTACAGGTGAAGTCTTTCAGGTCATGTGCAAACTGATGGGAATTAATAGCAAGCTACATACTCCGTACCGACCACAGGCGAGTGCAAAGGTGGAGAGAATGAATAGCACTATTAAGAACAAGCTGAGCAAAGTGATGACTGAAACTGGATTGCTGTGGCCAGAAGCTTTGCCACTAGTGTTGTACAGCATCAGAACCACTCCCAGGTCACCGCTTAACTTATCACCCTTTGAAATTCTTTTTGGTCGACAACCTCATGTAATGATAGACCCCCAGGATGATTTGAAATGCAATAATGAAATAACTGTGAAATATTTGGTTAGGATGAGCCAGCAGCTGAGAAATCAACAAAGAAATCTAAAGCTGGTGATTCCTGACCTACCGAACAGTAATTGTCATGACATTGAGCCTGGGGATTATGTGATGATTCAAAATTTCTTACGCTCAGGTTGCCTCATAGACAGGTGGGAAGGACCGTACCAAGGGGGTCATTCCGAGTTGTTTGCTCGTTATTTTTTTCTCGCAACGGAGTGATTAGTCGCTAATGCGCATGCGCAATGTCCGCAGTGCGACTGCGCCAAGTAAATTTGCTATGCAGTTAGGAATTTTACTCACGGCATTACGAGGTTTTTTCTTCGTTCTGGTGATCGGAGTGTGATTGACAGGAAGTGGGTGTTTCTGGGCGGAAACAGGCCGTTCTATGGGAGTGTGTGAAAAAAACGCTACCGTTTCTGGGAAAAACGCGGGAGTGGCTGGAGAAACGGAGGAATGTCTGGGCGAACGCTGGGTGTGTTTGTGACGTCAAACCAGGAACGACAAGCACTGAACTGATCGCAGATGCCGAGTAAGTCTGGAGCTACTCAGAAACTGCAAAGAGCAGTCTTTTCGCAATATTGCGAATCTTTCGTTCGCAATTTTGAGAAGCTAAGATTCACTCCCAGTAGGCGGCGGCTTAGCGTGTGCAAAGCTGCTAAAAGCAGCTAGCAAGCGAACAACTCGGAATGAGGGCCCAAGTCTTGTTAACCAGCACAACAGCACTAAAGGTCGCCGAAAGAGAGACTTGGGTCCACTCATCCCACTGCAATAAGGTCGCTGACCCGGAGAAAACTTGTGACAAAGAGCAAGGTGAAGAGAACCTCGTATCACTAGAGTGTTTGTTCCGGGAAAGTTGAGAGGCAGGACTGTTGAACGGCACCTGAGCATGGAGAGCAACAAGATCAAGGACGGTTGTCGCAACATTTTCTTTTTTCACCTCCCCCCTGCATTTTCCTTTCTTTTCTCCTCCTTATTTTCCTTCTTTCCCCTAACGAAATGGATTTATCACAAGAGACTGCGTTTCGGGTTCTGCTAGTAATACTGTTTTTGCTCAGGACAATTTGTTTTGGTGAGGGTCCCAGAGAAGTCAAGCAAGGATCTGGAATGGGTTCTGATGGCGAGTACGAATTTGTAGGATCTCAGGAGCAGCACATCACTCGAGTAAAGGCTGGTATCAGTAAGCGCTCTGGTAGTCATGGAGCTCGGAGGCAATGTGAGGGGTTATTGTCTGATGAATATTGTATTTGTAGATATTGCGAGAACATAGTCGAAGATGGGTGCATCCAGAGATGTCAGTCCAACATTAATATCGATATGTACTGACATCCGTTGACTGATTACCACTCATTAGTGGGTAAGGTCTTAAACCAGACAGAATGTTGGGTGTGCTCCCAAGTACCTCAAGGACAGAGTAAGTCGGGATTAGTGCCATATCCTTTAACGTTAGATGAGGTACTCGAATTAAGGGGTGGGAGACCGGTGGAAAAGAAATTCAATATATCTAGGCCCCCTAGTTTGAAGCTCCACCAATATCATGTAGACAGATCACTAATATGCTTTAATGTTTCCAATTTCCGAAAACCTGGAAATTGGGAAGTAACCTGGAATAACGAGACAATGACCTTCTCACACAGAGCTGATAGGATACCTATTGACTCTAAACTTGTACGCAAGATAGCCAACAGTATTTTTGGTATAGGTATAAACGTGGAAGCAAGACCATGTGGGTTGGAAAAGTATCGCCAGGGTATTGTGCCCACATCATCCAGCCTGATACTTGTACTGAGCAGATGAGAGAACTGGGGATTGGTTTCTTTACCTGGAAAATTTGCAATATGGTGTTGTTACATGCTGTCCCCTATGTTCTCCCAGATAATGCCTATTTCATATGTGGGAGGAAAGCGTACAAGTGGCTAACTCCGAGCTCTGAGGGATTGTGTTACATTGGAAGGGTACTACCAGAGGTCATGATAAAAATGAAAGACATTCACCGCAAAGCTCAGACTCCTTATACTCATACCCACTATGAACACATCATTAAGAGACACCTCATAGATAGGGCAGAGCATGCAGCCTCTGATTTGATCCATGAATCCACCGGGAATCAAATTCTTCTCGCATTAGACATCACCCGTACTGCCAGAGGAATTATACATTTTAAGTAGTGATGAGCGGGTTCGGTTACTCGGAAACCGAATTACCCCCGAACTTCACCCATTTTACACGGGTCCGAGGCATACTCGGAGTCTTCCGTATGGCTCGGTTAATCCGAGCGCGCCCGAACGTCCTCATCCCGCTGTCGGATTCTCGCGAGATTCGGATTCTATATAAGCAGCCGCGCGTCGCCGCCATTTTCACTCGTGCATTGGAAATGTTAGGGAGAGGACGTGGCTGGCGTCCTCTCCGTTTATTAATAATATTTGTGCTACTGCAGTGCTTATTGCTTAATTGTGGGGACTGGGGAGCAGCTGTATTATATAGGAGGAGTACAGTGCAGAGTTTTGCTGACCAGTGACCACCAGTATACGTTGTCTGCCTGAAAAACACTTCATATCTGTGCTCAGTGTGCTGCATATATCTGTGCTCACACTGCTTAATTGTGGGGACTGGGGAGCAGCTGTATTATATAGGAGGAGTACAGTGCAGAGTTTTGCTGACCAGTGACCACCAGTATACGTTGTCTGCCTGAAAAACACTCCATATCTGTGCTCAGTGTGCTGCATATATCTGTGCTCACACTGCTTAATTGTGGGGACTGGGGAGCAGCTGTATTATGTAGGAGGAGTACAGTGCAGAGTTTTGCTGACCAGTAACCACCAGTATACGTTGTCTGCCTGAAAAACACTCCATATCTGTGCTCAGTGTGCTGCATATATCTGTGCTCACACTGCTTAATTGTGGGGACTGGGGAGCAGCTGTATTATATAGGAGGAGTACAGTGCAGAGTTTTGCTGACCAGTGACCACCAGTATACGTTGTCTGCCTGAAAAACACTTCATATCTGTGCTCAGTGTGCTGCATATATCTGTGCTCACACTGCTTAATTGTGGAGACTGGGGAGCAGCTGTATTATATAGGAGGAGTACAGTGCAGAGTTTTGCTGACCAGTGACCACCAGTATACGTTGTCTGCCTGAAAAACACTCCATATCTGTGCTCAGTGTGCTGCATATATCTGTGCTCACACTGCTTAATTGTGGGGACTGGGGAGCAGCTGTATTATGTAGGAGGAGTACAGTGCAGAGTTTTGCTGACCAGTAACCACCAGTATACGTTGTCTGCCTGAAAAACACTCCATATCTGTGCTCAGTGTGCTGCATATATCTGTGCTCACACTGCTTAATTGTGGGGACTGGGGAGCAGCTGTATTATATAGGAGGAGTACAGTGCAGAGTTTTGCTGACCAGTGACCACCAGTATAAGTTGTCTGCCTGAAAAACACTCCATATCTGTGCTCAGTGTGCTGCATATATCTGTGCTCACACTGCTTAATTGTGGGGACTGGGGAGCAGCTGTATTATATAGCAGGAGTACAGTGCAGAGTTTTGCTGACCAGTGACCACCAGTATAAGTTGTCTGCCTGAAAAACACTCCATATCTGTGCTCAGTGTGCTGCATATATCTGTGCTCGCACTGCTTAATTGTGGGGACTGGGGAGCAGCTGTATTATATAGCAGGAGTACAGTGCATAGTTTTGCTGACCAGTGACCACCAGTATACGTTGTCTGCCTGAAAAACACTCCATATTTGTGCTCAGTGTGCTGCATATATCTGTGCTCACACTGCTTAATTGTGGGGACTGGGGAGCAGCTGTATTATATAGGAGGAGTACAGTGCAGAGTTTTGCTGACCAGTGACCACCAGTATACGTTGTCTGCCTGAAAAACACTCCATATCTGTGCTCAGTGTGCTGCATATATCTGTGCTTACACTGCTTAATTGTGGGGACTGGGGAGCAGCTGTATTATATAGGAGGAGTACAGTGCAGAGTTTTGCTGACCAGTGACCACCAGTATACGTTGTCTGCCTTAAAATCACTCCATATCTGTGCTCAGTGTGCTGCATATATCTGTGCTCACACTGCTTTATTGTGGGCACTGGGGACCACCAGTATATTATATAGGAGGAGTACAGTGCAGAGTTTTGCTGACAGTGACCACCAGTATATATAGCAGTACGGTACGGAAGGCCACTGCTCTACCTACCTCTGTGTCGTCAAGTATACTATCCAACCATACCTGTGGTGCATTTCAGTTGTGCGCAGTATATATAGTAGTAGGCCATTGCTATTGATACTGGCATATAATTCCACACATTAAAAAATGGAGAACAAAAATGTGGAGGTTAAAATAGGGAAAGATCAAGATCCACTTCCACCTAGTGCTGAAGCTGCTGCCACTAGTCATGGCAGAGATGATTCAATGCTATCAACATCATCTGCCAAGGCCGATGCCCAATGTCATAGTAGAGAGCATGTAATATCCAACAAACAAAAGTTCAGTAAAATGACCCATAAATCTAAATGAAAAGCGTCTGAGGAGAAGCGTAAACTTGCCAATATGCCATTTACGACACGGAGTTGCACGGAACGGCTGAGGCCCTGGCCTATGTTCATGGCTAGTGGTTCAGCTTCACATGAGGATGGAAGCACTCATCCTCCCGCTAGAAAAATGAAAAGAGTTAAGCTGGCAAAAGCACAGCAAAGAACTGTGTGTTCTTCTAAATCACAAATCCCCAAGGAGAGTCCAATTGTGTCGGTTGCGATGCCTGACCTTCCCAACACTGGACGGGAAGAGATGGCTCCTTCCACCATTTGCACGCCCCCTGCAAGTGCTGGAAGGAGCACCCGCAGTTCTGTTCCTGATAGTCAAATTGAAGATGTCACTGTTGAAGTACACCAGGATGAGGATATGGGTGTTGCTGGCACTGGGGAGGAAGTTGACAAGGAGGATTCTGATGGTGAGGTGGTTTGTTTAAGTCAGGCACCCGGGGAGACACCTGTTGTCCATGGGACGAATATGGCCATTGACATGCCTGGTCAAAATACAAAAAAAAAAATCACCTCTTCGGTGTGGAATTATTTCAACACAAATGCGGACAACAGGTGTCAAGCCGTGTGTTGCCTTTGTCAAGCTGTAATAAGTAGGGGTAAGGACGTTAACCACCTCAGAACATCCTCCCTTATACGTCACCTGGACCGCATTCATCAGAAGTCAGTGACAAGTTCAAAAACTTTGGATGACAGCGGAAGCAGTCCACTGACCACTAAATCCCTTCCTCTTGTAACCAAGCTCCTGCAAACCACACCACCAACTCCCTCAGTGTCAATTTCCACATTACACAGGAAAGCCAATAGTCCTGCAGGCCATGTCACTGGCAAGTCTGACGAGTCCTCTCCTGCCTGGGATTCCTCCGATGCATCCTTGAGTGTAACGCCTACTGCTGCTGGCGCTGCTGTATTTGCTGCTGGGAGTCGATCGGCATCCCAGAGGGGAGGTCGGAAGACCACTTGTACTACTTCCAGTAAGCAATTGACTGTCCAACAGTCCTTTGCGAGGAAGATGAAATATCACAGCAGTCATCCTGCTGCAAAGCGGATAACTCAGGTCTTGTCAGCCTGGGTGGTGAGAAACGTGGTTCCGGTATCCACCGTTAATTCAGAGGCAACTAGAGACTTGATTGAGGTACTGTGTCCCCGGCACCAAATACCATCTAGGTTCCACTTCTCTAGGCAGGCAATACTGAAAATGTACACAGACCTCAGAAAAAGAGTCACCAGTGTCCTAAAAAATGCAGTTGTACCCAATGTCCACTTAACCACGGACATGTGGACAAGTGGAGCAGTGCAGACTCAGGACTATATGACTGTGACAGCCCACTGGGAAGATGTATTGCCTCCCGCAGCAAGAACAGCAGTGGTGGCCAGAGCTGGATTAAGGCATCAGGGGGCCCGGGGTACTTAAGACAGGGGGGCCCTAAGGTGTAAGTGTAAAATTATAATATATATATATATATATATATATATATATACGCTGTATCATTTGAACTAGGGGGAGTATCGGGTGGTTTGGGTTAATTACCTATTTCATATATACATACACACACGCATATATACACACACACACACACACACACACACACACACACACACACATACATATGGGTTGGTCTGATATGCCGGCGGTATCCCAATGATGAAAATCCTGACAGGGGCAAGGTAAGTATACTTACCTTTCCCCAATGCCCCGCTAACCCTCCCCCACCTCTGCAGCCTAACCATAACCCTCCCTGGGTGTGCCTAAACCTAACTTTCCCTTCACGCAGCCTAAACCTAAAAGGTTGAAAATCTCTGGTGTACGGCCTATAAGATAGATAGATAGATAGATAGATAGATAGATAGATAGATAGAATTCACAGCCTAACTTCAAATTTAAAGCCTAAACTTAAAAAAAAAATCCTGACTTACAAACATAACAGGAGAGTGGGAGCTTGTATGTTCCTCTCCTTCTCTGTAGTGCACCCCGCCAGCACTAATCCCCACACGCTGCCAGGGAACTTCCTCTTTTCAGCCTGAGGCTGCAGCTTGACTTCCTCCTAATGGGCGGCGGCAGGGGCAAACGCAGGATTTACTGTGGGGGTTTCCACATTGCACACATATGCACATTTCAGACACATACATGGCACACACACATTGTACACGCATACATAGCACACCATTCTTACTGACTTTCTAGCTGCCCAAACACACATTTGTAGTACACCACATATATACACATTGTACACACAGCACACCACACACACATACGTAGCACACCACACACACATATTGCACACACAGTATACCACAAATATAGCACACCATACACCTACACATTGTACATACACATAGCACACTATACACGTACATAGTACACCATACACACATACACATTGCACACAGCACACCACACATACATTGCACACAAATACATTGCACACCACACACACACATACATACATACATACATACATACATACATATACATAGCACAGCATATACACATATTCTCACCATGAGCATTGCACACACGCATACATTGGCCCTCATTCCGAGTTGTTCGCTCGGTATTTTTCATCGCATCGCAGTGAAAATCCGCTTAGTACGCATGCGCAATGTTCGCACTGCGACTGCGCCAAGTAACTTTACTATGAGGAAAGTATTTTTACTCACGGCTTTTTCTTCGCTCCGGCGATCGTAATGTGATTGACAGGAAATGGGTGTTACTGGGCGGAAACACGGCGTTTCAGGGGCGTGTGGCTGAAAACGCTACCGTTTCCGGAAAAAACGCAGGAGTGGCCGGAGAAACGGTGGGAGTGCCTGGGCGAACGCTGGGAGTGTTTGTGACGTCAACCAGGAACGACAAGCACTGAAATGATCGCACAGGCAGAGTAAGTCTGGAGCTACTCTGAAACTGCTAAGTAGTTAGTAATCGCAATATTGCGAATACATCGGTCGCAATTTTAAGAAGCTAAGATTCACTCCCAGTAGGCGGCGGCTTAGCGTGTGTAACTCTGCTAAATTCGCCTTGCGACCGATCAACTCGGAATGAGGGCCATAGTACAGTACACCACATACACATTAACCACAGAGCACACATACAAAATAAATGAAGCTGTCATAATTTATTAAAGATCGACCCCCCTCTCCCCCATTCCCCTTCCACCGCGAGACACACACCTGTCTCCACAAGGCAGAGCGGCTCCGGAAGACACAACACCCCGGGTCAGCAGGTCTCACACGGGAACTGCCTAGGAGGGGCTGACGCTACAGCTCCCCCTACAGTCAGCCAGCCAGCCTCTTTGTCAGTGTGATGAGCAGGCAGCTGCGCGTTACTGACACAGCTGCCTGCGCTCCACACTGTCTCGTCTCTCCTTTCCCAAAAGTGAGGGCAGGCCCCTGCGTGTGCGGCGCTGAGTCATCACTCACTCGCTCATTAAGCTCTGCAGTCGGGAGGGGAGAGCAATACCCTGCAGGCCAGTGCCGCTGATCAGATCGTATTAGAGATCTGATCTCCGGCGAGTGGAGGGGGGCCCTTTTCTGACAGGGGGGCCCGGGGTTCTTATCCCCGGAGCCCCCCCATTAATCCGGCTCTGGCGGCGGCACCAGTAGCATCATCTCGCAAACGCCAACTCGTTCCTAGGCAGGCTACGCTTTGTATCACCGCTTTCCATAAGAGGCACACAGCTGACAACCTCTTACGGAAACCGAGGAACATCATCGCAGAATGGCTTACCCCAATTGGACTCTCCTGGGGATTTGTGACATCGGACAACACCAGCAATATTGTGCGTGCATTACATCTGGGCAAATTCCAGCACATCCCATGTTTTGCACATACATTGAATTTGGTGGTGCAGAATTATTTAAAAAACGACAGGGGCGTGCAAGAGATGCTGTCGGTGGACCGAAGAATTGCGGGCCACTTTCGGCATTCAGCCACCGCGTGCCGAAGACTGGAGCACCAGCAAACAGTCCTGAACCTGCCCTGCCATCATCTGAAGCAAGAGGTGGTAACGAGGTGGAATTCAACCCTCTATATGCTTCAGAGGATGGAGGAGCAGCAAAAGGCCATTCAAGCCTATACATCTGCCCACGATATAGGCAAAGGAGGGGGAATGCACCTGACTCAAGCACAGTGGAGAATGATTTCAACGCTGTGCAAGGTTCTGCAACCCTTTGAACTTGCCACACGTGAAGTCAGTTCAGACACTGCCAGCCTGAGTCAGGTCATTCCCCTCATCAGGCTTTTGCAGAAGAAGCTGGAGACATTGAAGGAGGAGCTAAAACAGCGATTCCGCTAGGCATGTGGGACTTGTGGATGGAGCCCTTAATTTGCTTAACCAGGATTCACGGGTGGTCAATCTGTTGAAATCAGAGCACTACATTTTGGCCACCGTGCTCGGTCCTAGATTTAAAGCCTACGTTGTATCTCTCTTTCCGGCAGACACAAGTCTGCAGAGGTTCAAAGACCTGCTGGTGAGAAAATTGTCAAGTCAAGCGGAACGTGACCCGTCAACAGCTCCTCCTTCACATTCTCCCGCAACTGGGGGTGCGAGGAAAAGGCTAAGAATTCCGAGCCCCCCCGCTGGCAGTGATGCAGGGCAGTCTGGAGCGAGTGCTGACATCTGGTCCGGACTGAAGGACCTGCCAACGATTACTGACATGTCGTCTACTGTCACTGCATATGATTCTCTCACCATTGAAAGAATGGTGGAGGATTATATGAGTGACCGCATCCAAGTAGGCACGTCAGACAGTCCGTACGTATACTGGCAGGAAAAAGAGGCAATTTGGAGGCCCTTGCACAAACTGGCTTATTTTACCTAAGTTGCCCCCCCTCCAGTGTGTACTCCGAAAGAGTGTTTAGTGCAGCCGCTCACCTTGTCAGCAATCGGCGTACGAGGTTGCTTCCAGAAAATGTGGAGAAGATGATGTTCATCAAAATGAATTATAATCAATTCCTCCGTGGAGACATTCACCAGCAATTGCCTCCAGAAAGTACACAGGGACCTGAGATGGTGGATTCCAGTGGGGACGAATTAATAATCTGTGAGGAGGGGAATGTACACAGTGAAAGGGGTGAGGAATCGGAGGATGATGATCAGGTGGACATCTTGCCTCTGTAGAGCCAGTTAGTGCAAGGAGAGATTGATTGCTTCTTTTTTGGTGGGGGCCCAAACCAACCAGTCATTTCAGTCACCAGAGCCGGCCCTAACCAATATGATGCCCTAGGCAAGATTTTGGCTGATGCCCCCTAGCACCGCCTCTAGTTCCACCTCTGACCCTGCAACCCTTTCCCAGCACCATCACCCCTCACCCATAGCAGTCCTCATTTTGGTGTCCTACCCCCTATATTTTAAATAGGAACAGTGCGCAAGGGGCTTGGCCACACAATAGTACCCCCAATTCAAATTATGCCACACAGTAGTGCAACTTTATTCACATTTTATCATGCAATAGTGTCCCTTATTCACGTTACATCACAGAGTAGTGCCACTTTACCTTATATGCGTTACTTCTCACAGTAGTGCCCTTATCCACATTACATCACACTGAATTGCTCCTTATTTACATTACACCACACTATATTGCTCTTTATTCACATTAGACCACACAGTATTGCCCTTTATATACGTTACGCCACAAAGTAGAGCACCTTATACACATAATGCCACACATTAGTAATGCCTTTATACACATAATACCACACAGTAATGCCTTACACATATGACACACATTATTAATGTCTTTATAAACATAATGCGCCACATTAGGCCAACCTTTATTAATGCCCTTATACACATAATGCCTCTTACACATATGCCGAACACTACTGCACAACCAACCCACCCACACACAGCACTCACCTGGCCGCTAACACTGTAACCTCTACCTCTGGTTGGATACAGATGTGTCCTCATACATCTTACCTCAGTATGCAGCAGGAGATGGCTGGATTGAGTCAGCTGGCAGCTCTGCTAGGTTGGGCACCTTCTTATTTGCATTACTATGTGGCTAGGATGCACATGCTGCTTCTGCTGATTACAACTGATATGCAGTATGCCTATATTCTGTGTGCGACTGTGGCTGTATCTGCATATGAAATACTACATTACAGTGATTTCCAGGAATACACTGTAACGTAGCATTTCGTATGCAGATACAGCTGCAGTCACACACAGAATATAGGCATGCCGCATATCATTTTAATCAGCAGAAGCTGCTTGTGCCCCCAGGCATACCAAATGCCCTAGGCATTTGCCTAGTTTGCCTATGCCTAGGGCCGGCTCTGTCAGTCACAGTCGTGTGGCAGACCCTGTCGCTGAAATGATGGGTTCGTTAAAGTGTGCATGTCCTGTTTATACAACATAAGGGTGGGTGGGAGGGCCCAAGGACAATTCCATCTTGCACCTCTTTTTTTCTTTCAATTTTCTTTGCATCATGTGCTGTTTGGGGACAATTTTTTTGAAGTGCCATCCTGCCTGACACTGCAGTGCCACTCCTAGTTGGGCCAGGTGTTTGTGTCGGCCACTTGTGTCGCTTAGCTTAGTCACACAGCGACCTTGGTGCGCCTCTTTTTTTCTTTGCATCATGTGCTGTTTGGGGACAATTTTTTTGAAGAGCCATCCTGCCTGACACTGCAGTGCCACTCCTAGATGGACCAGGTGTTTGTGTCGGCCACTTGTGTCGCTTAGCTTAGTCACAAAGCGACCTTGGTGCGCCTCTTTTTTTCTTTGTATCATGTGCTGTTTGGGGACAATTTTTTTGAAGTGCCATCCTGCCTGACACTGCAGTGCCACTCCTAGATGGGCCAGGTGTTTGTGTCGGCCACTTGTGTCGCTTAGCTTAGCCATCCAGCGACCTCGGTGCAAATTTTAGGACTAAAAGTAATGTTGTGAGGTGTGAGGTGTTCAGAATAGACTGAAAATGAGTGTAAATTATGGTTATTGTGGTTAATAATACTATGGGATCAAAATGACCCCCAAATTCTATGATTTAAGCTGTTTTTGAGGGTTTTTTGTAAAAAACCACCCGAATCCAAAACACCCGAATCCGACAAAAATTTTTCAGGGAGGTTTTGCCAAAACGCGTCCGAATCCAAAACACGGCCGCGGAACCGAATCCAAAACCAAAACACAAAACCTGAAAAATTTCCGGTGCACATCACTAATTTTAAGTACATCCATGCGCTTGCGAACTTGATAGATAATATCACTGAGATGTATGATGACACCTTTAGGTATACGGGCAGGGAGTTACAAGCATACAAGATGGAGTTGGTCCAGCACAGGATGGTCCTGAATTATGTCACGGCTGTGACGGGTGGGTACTGTGTCACTTTGGCAACTCAATATGGTGTGAAGTGTTGTATGTACATTACGAACAACACTGATGACCCCACGGAGATCATCGATCAAAGGATGGACAAGATCTTGCAGTTGAAGTGGGAGTTCAGGAGGAGACACAATCTCACCTTGACGGCTGTGGGTAATGAATTGACCGGCTGGGTCTCATGGTTAAACCCACTCAAATGGTTTTCTGGATTAGGAGAGTGGGTGCAGAATGTAATTGCAAGTGTAGGAAAGTTTCTCCTGTGTATCCTAGGTGTTGTCATAATTATCGGATTGATATTTAGGTGCGTTCGAATTCTGACGCATCCATCCATAGAGACAGTGTTATGATAAGGATTGCAAATGAATTTCATGGCCTGTTTCTTTCACCATTTTTCACAATTTTTCTCTGTTTCCCGCCTTACCCAGAAAACATCCAACCGGAAAAGATGTCAGCCCTACCCAAAATGCTTATGTGAATGTATTTATATATATATGTGTCTTATCTTCATCTCTGCAACCCTCAGGTAATGGCACACATAGTCGACAGGTGTTATACACATATAGTAGCATTCACATATGTTCCCCCTCCATGTATCATCAACTAAATGTGCTCCCCATTTGTTGGAATAAGAAGCCGAAAAGAGCTCGGTAGTGTTTGTTTGCCCATTTACAGACCCTTAATACAGGATGAGACGGATTTAATGTATACTTCGCAATACCTCAAAGCTTACTTAGAACATATACGGCACGATGATACATGCCCCTCAGACATTGATTCATACATACATGCTTTTACTATCCCACTAGGCTATACATTTCCCACCTACAACTCTCCCCCGATCATCCAAACTTGTATATATTGTAAAGGTAATATTTTCTGTTTAGTAGTAGAGTGTGGCAGTTATTGATGACTACCAAAGGGTGGACTGTCGAAGTCGAAAATATTTCAGAACACACATCACGTACAAATTACACACAGATGGCCTCCATGCGTGTACTTGTTCTGCCATGCGTGCACATACTCGCAGGTTGCATATGATCGCTCCCGCGGTCCTGCATATTAGCGCGTGGTATGAGTAATTACGGTAGTATTTGTAATCGCATGGAAAAGCCATAAAAACACATCACATATTTAATCCACATAGTGCACAATTTTCACATAGTCTACATGCACCCCACCAGCGAGTTACACTTGCTTAAAGGGTATGATAACAAAGGGATTCACCTTTACAGGATAGGAGGGGACAGAATTAGCACCTTGACCAGACATCGCCCACCTATTCAAACCGACCTATGACCTCTCCTGTACTGTAAATGACCATCCCAGTGTCCAAAAGACAAAGAGATTACAGTTTCCATTGTGTTAGGTTTTGGACAAATGTATAAAACGCCAGCTGCAGGCCCAGTCACACACAGTCTCTGAAGATCATCTACCTTGATGATTGAGGACCGGACCGGGTAGTGCAGGCGAACAAACATATGTACCATTGACTTTAGCCTTTTTCTCTTATTGTATTGTATTATTCTTGTAACCCTCTGCTAGTAAAAATAACCGTTGGTGGGTTAGACCCCAACATAGTTTTGAAATATAATTGGTGTCGTGTCCCATTTCCTTGCTAAGGTTTAAAGTGTATTTACAGCCACTCGGGCTGCTGCATTGTGCTAACAGCATGTAGGCCTGTGTAGGCAAACTGTGTAGTTCGGCGAAGGTACGCAGAGTGTGCACGCGGTACTATCCTGTGTACGTAAGGAGCATAAACAGTACAAAGGTGAAAGGTTAAATACAGCGGCCGCAGCGGCTTGAACTTTGGTGAAATAAGGTATAGCTTTCTGTCCTGTAAAATAATCAGCATTCACAGGTGTGACCAATGCTGTACTGACGTGACTAGGGATGTGGGGGGGTGACCTGTGCTGTGGGGCGGCATCCAGGGGTGTCCGTATGCGCATATGTCTGCATGTGCTCCTCTATGTCCATAGGTGCCTATGTCTGAATGTGTCCCTCTATATCCGTATGTGCTCCTGTATGTCAGTATGTGCTCCTGTATGTCCGTATGTGCCTGTAGTGATAGGGAAGAGGGAATGAGGAAGAGAGAAGGGGAGAGAGAGAGAGAGAGAGAGAGAGAGAGAGAGAGAGAGAGGGGGGGGGGGAACAAAGATAGAGGAGGGGTTGTAGACAGATATAGAGAAAGAGGCTTTTTTTGTCAACACTGTCTACCAGTCAGCACCGTATGGGCCTATTTTCATGGGGGCCTGGAGCTGCAGCTCCACCGGCCCCATTGTTAATCCGGCCCTGATCATGTATCACGACTGATGGTCGTGATGGTGATCTGAGGCTGCCTCCTCAGATGCAGTACTTCGATCCTTGCTAATGCTAACAGGAGGAGTCTCTCTATCTCTCTATTAAGCCCACGGTAGTTCTGGTGATGTTACCACTGTATTTATACCCTCTACAATAGGAATATAATGTTAATAGAATAAAAGGAGTTCTAGCATAATGTTAAGATGGTAAGGATGATCACACCCACCAGATAATGTAATACTTCTAAGGAAATTATCAAAGGTTATATGTTATGATCAATGACAAACAGCCAAAAAGAACCTTAGAATATAAAATATCACAGTGTGACTCGGTATTAAGTCACAAAATAAACTTTTATGTACTACAGTAGGGTCAAGTTCCCCCAAAACACTGTGTACATTTACAAGATTTTGTATAACTACATAGCTGTGTCCCATAGCAAAATTTAGGGAAGGGTTCATTGATGACACTATAGCATCCCTGTAGACCATAGGTCTGCAAACTCGGTCCTCATTACCCCACACAGTGCATGTTTTGCAGGTAAACCAGCAGGTGCACAGGTGTATTAATTACTCACAGACACATTTTAAAAGGTCCGCAGGTGGAGTTAATTATTTCACTTGTGATTCTGTGAGGAGAACTGCAAAACATGCACTGTGTGGGGTAATGAGGACCGAGTTTGCAGACCTATGCTGTAGACACTTTAATAGCCACTTTACATTTATTATTTGAAATTTGTGGCTCTTAATTAAGCTGTATATTTGTAAGTCATGGGTTAAGTGGAATGACAATTGCAAATGTGTCATGTGTCTCAGTGACTCACTGTTATTAAAACTTCTTTTCATTGTAAACATTTAAAGGTTAGCTGTAAATATTTAATATTGCAGTGGTTTTAGTCTAGTTCTACTCAGGCAGACTTTTAGGTTTGTTTCTTTCAACATTCCAAGAATAAGTGAAAGCAAAGACTACAGCAATATATCAAGGGTATACTAGCTCTGCACACTCTGTAAAGTTATTTACAATCACATGGGCCCCATTTACCCATACATGAATTCTGCACATTACAGAACTTTATAAAAAATATTTTAATTATTTAAAGAAAAATTGATGCTTTCAATACAATTTCATCCAAAGCTCCTCTTCCCAAGTGTATAATGTTCAGGGATCAAGCATAGGGGAGGCAATCACGAGACCAACTGTCTGGATCCTGGCAGTTACAATGCTGACACCAGAATCCCATCAAACTGTGAAATGCCGTCTGCCGGAATATCAGCACCACAGGTTTTTTTCCCTCTGTGGGTGTCCACGACACCCATAGAGGGAGAATAGATCATGTGGCGAGTGCAGCAAGCCCGCAAGGGGCTTTCTAGCACTCAATCAGCTGCCGGCATACTGGTGGCCGGAATCCAGCTGTCGGGATCATGACAGCTGGGATCCCAGTGCCGGTAATAGGTATGTATTCCAAGCATAGCATTGGAGATCACATTATAAGGCCCCAACAGGACCAGACTGCCCATCTGTCACTTCTGGCAAATGCCAGAAGGGCCGATTGGCTGGTGGGCGAGTCCTGTCACACAGAGAGCCAGGAAGGCCGCTTGCAGTGCAGCCTCTGGCTCTCTGGTCTGGCTGCTCCCCCACCCACTGCCCGCCTCCATGGAAATGGAGGCATGCCGCGAGTCCATGCCCCCCGACTCGCGGCACGCCCCCGTTGGTAGTGTCCATGCGCCTCCTTTCGCGGCATGCATGCCCCTGTCAGTCCCGGCCCCCAAAACACTTTGTGGAACAGGTTACAGCACAATCAAGAGAAGTGAATAAACCAATGTGCAGCTGGATAGAAGTACAGGCTGCAAATTGAATAGTTGTGGTCAAGGCTCCGTTCAGGCTTCAGTCAGGAAAATCAGGGTTACAGCCAAAGGTTCATTCCAGGCAGTGCACAGAATAGACACCTGCAGGAATCTGATACCTGACAGGAGAGAGGTTGCAATATAGCATAGAACAGGAAGTCTGTCTGTAACAAGTGACTAGTTAAGGCAGCTTGCACTAATGAGCATCAGCCCAAGACCAGCCCCCGGATGACATGACATGTGACTGCAAACACAGCAGATATGCCAGCTAAACAGCACCAGCTAAAAGCACCTAACCCTACTCAGCTATTCTTAACAGCTGGATCTAAATCAGTAGCACACTACTTGGATGACTTTTTGCTGACAGACCTAGTGCATTCAGATTAGAGATGAGCGGGTTCGGTTCGTCGAGATCCGAACCCCCCGAACTTTACGTGTTTTCACGGGTCCGAGGCAGCCTTGGATCTTCCCACCTTGCTCGGTTAACCCGAACGAGGCCGAACGTCATCATCCCGCTGTCGGATTCTCGCGAGATTCGTATTCCATATAAAGAGCCGCGCGTCGCCGCCATTTTCACTCGTGCATTGGAGATTGAGCGGAGAGGATGTGGCTACGTTCCCTGCCTGAAAAGCTCAATATCTGTGCTCAGTGTGCTGCAAATATCTGTGCACAGTGTGCTGCATTGTGGTGACCACCAGTATATTATAGTAGTCCAGTACAGTAGGCCATTGCTGTATCTTGCAACTCCGTGTCAGACTCCGTTCTAGACAGTATCCTGATCAATGCTCAATATCTGCTGCATTGTTGTGTGACCAGTATATACTATATAGTAGTACAGTGCAGCATTTTGGTGACCAATAGTATATAGTAGTACAGTACAGTAGGCCATTGCTGTATCTTGCAGCTCCGTGTCACTTCAAGTATCCATATCTGTGCTGCATTGTTGTGAGCAGTATATAGTAGTAGAGTGCAGCATTTTGGTGACCGCCAGTATATAGTAGTACAGTACAGTAGGCCATTGCTGTATCTTGCAGCTACATGTCACTTCAAGTATCCATATCTGTGCTGCATTGTTGTGAGTAGTATAGTACAGTGCAGCATTTTGGTGACCACCAGTATACATAGTAGTACAGTACAGTAGGCCATTGCTGTATCTTGCAGCTCTGTGTCACTTCTAGTATCCATATCTTGCTGCATTGTTGTGAGCAGTATAGAGTAGTACAGTGCAGCATTTTGGTGACCACCAGTGTATAGTAGTACAGTACAGAAGGCCATTGCTATTGATATATTACTGGCATATATTTCCACACATTAAAAAATAGAGAACAAAAATGTGGAGGGTAAAATAGGTGAAAGATCAAGATCCACTTCCACCTAGTGCTGAAGCTGCTGCCACTAGTCATGGCAGAGATGATTCAATGCCATCAACATCATCTGCCAAGGCCGATGCCCAATGTCATAGTAGAGAGCATGTAATATCCAACAAACAAAAGTTCAGTAAAATGACCCATAAATCTAAATGAAAAGCGTCTGAGGAGAAGCGTAAACTTGCCAATATGCCATTTACGACACGGAGTTGCACGGAACGGCTGAGGCCCTGGCCTATGTTCATGGCTAGTGGTTCAGCTTCACATGAGGATGGAAGCACTCATCCTCCCGCTAGAAAAATGAAAAGAGTTAAGCTGGCAAAAGCACAGCAAAGAACTGTGTGTTCTTCTAAATCACAAATCCCCAAAGAGAGTCCAATTGTGTCGGTTGCGATGCCTGACCTTCCCAACACTGGACAGGAAGTGGTGGCTCCTTCCACCATTTGCACGCCCCCTGCAAGTGCTGGAAGGAGCACCTACAGTCCAGTTCCTGATAGTCAAATTGAAGATGTCACTGTTGAAGTACACCAGGATGAGGATATGGGTGTTGCTGGCGCTGAGGGGGAAATTGACCAGGAGGATTCTGATGGAGAGGTGGTTTGTTTAAGTCAGGCACCCGGAGAGACACCTGTTGTCCGTGGGATGAATATGGCCATTGACATGCCTGGTCAAAATACAAAAAAAATCACCTCTTCAGTGTGGAATTATTTTAACAGAAATGCGGACAACAGGTGTCAAGCCGTGTGTTGCCTTTGTCAAGCTGTAATAAATAGGGGTAAGCACGTTAACCACCTAGGAACATCCTCCCTTATACATCACCTGGAGCGCATTCATCAGAAGTCATTGACAAGTTCAAAAACTTTGGGTGACAGCGGAAGCAGTCCACTGACAACTAAATCCCTTCTTCCTCTTGCTCCCAGTGCAAACCACACCACCAACTCCCTCAGTGTCAATTTCCTCCTTAGACAGGAACGCCAATAGTCCTGCAGGTCATGTCACTGGCAAGTCTGACGAGTCCTCTCCTGACTGGGATTCCTCCGATGGATCCTTGAGTGTAACGCCTACTGCTGCTGGCGCTGCTGTTGCTGCTGCTGGGAGTCGATCGTCATCCCAGAGGGGAAGTCGGAAGGCCACTTGTACTACTTCTGGTAAGCAATTGACTGTCCAACAGTCCTTTGCGAGGAAGATGAAATATCACAGCAGTCATCCTGTTGCAAAGCGGATAACTCAGGCCTTGGCAGCTGTGTTGGTGTTAGATGTGCATCCGGTATCCGCCGTTAGTTCACAGGGACTTAGAGAATTTCTTGAGGTAGTGTGTCCCCGGTACCAAATGCCATCTAGGTTCCACTTCTCTAGGCAGGCGATACCGAGAATGTACACAGATGTCAGAAAGAGTCACCAGTTTCCTAAAAAATGCAGTTGAACCCAATGTCCACTTAACCACGGACATGTGGACAAGTGGAGCAGGGCAGACTCAGGACTATATGACTGGGACAGCCCACTGGGTAGATGTATTGCCTCATGCAGCAACAACAGCGGCGGCGGCACCAGTAGCAGCATCTCGCAAACAAAGAGGAAGGGGGGTGCAAATCCCCACCCCCAAATTCCCTTCCGCACACTGAAAATTACCTGTAACCATCCCTGAATCTATCTGGTAATAAAATTCAGAGAATTCGTCACAAATGTTTGCAAACACATGTTTAGCTGCTGGCCACTTCACGGCTTCTCTGATACAGCAGTCCTAACTACTTGATAGCAGTGCCCACATTGTGCCATGTAATTTGTCACAGTACGCCTCATAATAAAGGCCATTACTAAAACAGTTCCAGACTGAGAGCTAACTTACCAGGGAGCCACCCCCAGGATCTCCCATTGGCACTACAAGGAACAGCATGCCTTCCAAATGCTGCTCCCATTCAATGCCTCATGCACACAAGCAGACAAACAATTTGGAAGCTGCTCAATCATACCTGGAGATAATTATATATCAGGTGCTGGAAGGGGGAGGGGTCACAGACAAACAAACAAAGAGGAAGGGGGGTGCAAATCCCCACCCCCAAATTCCCTTCCGCACACTGAAAATTACCTGTAACCATCCCTGAATCTATCTGGTAATAAAATTCAGAGAATTCGTCACAAATGTTTGCAAACACATGTTTAGCTGCTGGCCACTTCACGGCTTCTCTGATACAGCAGTCCTAACTACTTGATAGCAGTGCCCACATTGGGCCATGTAATTTGTCACAGTACGCCTCATAATAAAGGCCATTACTAAAACAGTTCCAGACTGAGAGCTAACTTACCAGGGAGCCACCCCCAGGATCTCCCATTGGCACTACAAGGAACAGCATGCCTTCCAAATGCTGCTCCCATTCAATGCCTCATGCACACAAGCAGACAACCAATTTGGAAGCTGCTCAATCATACCTGAAGATAATTATATATCAGGTGCTGGAAGGGGGAGGGGTCACAGACAAACAAACAAAGAGGAAGGGGCGTGCAAATCCCCACCCCCAAATTCCCTTCCGCACACTGAAAATTACCTGTAACCATCCCTGAATCTATCTGGTAATAAAATTCAGAGAATTCGTCACAAATGTTTGCAAACACATGTTTAGCTGCTGGCCACTTCACGGCTTCTCTGATACAGCAGTCCTAATTATCTCCAGGTATGATTGAGCAGCTTCCAAATTGTTTGTCTGCTTGTGTGCATGAGGCATTGAATGGGAGCAGCATTTGGAAGGCATGCTGTTCCTTGTAGTGCCAATGGGAGATCCTGGGGGTGGCTCCCTGGTAAGTTAGCTCTCAGTCTGGAACTGTTTTAGTAATGGCCTTTATTATGAGGCGTACTGTGACAAATTACATGGCCCAATGTGGGCACTGCTATCAAGTAGTTAGGACTGCTGTATCAGAGAAGCCGTGAAGTGGCCAGCAGCTAAACATGTGTTTGCAAACATTTGTGACGAATTCTCTGAATTTTATTACCAGATAGATTCAGGGATGGTTACAGGTAATTTTCAGTGTGCGGAAGGGAATTTGGGGGTGGGGATTTGCACCCCCCTTCCTTTTTGTTTGCTTGTCTGTGACCCCTCCCCCTTCCAGCACCTGATATATAATTATCCCCAAGCATCTCGCAAACGCCAACTCATTGCTAGGCAGGCTACACTTTGTATCACCGCTTTCCATAAGAGGCACACAGCTGACAACCTCTTACGGAAACTGAGGAACATCATCGCAGATTGGCTTACCTCAATTGGACTCTCACAACCAATATTGTGCGTGCATTACATGTGGGCAAATTCCAGCACATCCCATGTTTTGCACATACAATGAATTTGGTGGTGCAATTTTTTTTAAGTAGTGACAGGGGCGTACAAGAGATGCTGTCGGTGGACCAAAGAATTACGGGCCACTTTCGGCATTCAGCCACCGCGTGCCGAAGACTGGAGCACCAGCAAACACTCCTGAACCTGCCCCGCCATCAGCTGAAGCAAGAGGTGGTAACGAGGTGGAATTCAACCCTCTATATGCTTCAGAGGATGGAGGAGCAGCAAAAGGCCATTCAAGCCTATACATCTGCCTACGATATAGGCAAAGGAGGGGGAATGCTCTTGACTCAAGCGCAGTGGAGAATGATTTCAAAGTTGTGCAAGGTTCTGCAACCCTTTGAACTTGCCACACGTGAAGTCATTTCAGACACTGCCAGCCTGAGTCAGGTCATTCCCCTCATCAGGCTTTTGCAGAAGCAGCTGGAGATATTGAAGGAGGAGCTAAAATGGAGCAATTTCGCTAGGCATGTGGGACTTGTGGATGGAGCCCTTAATTCGCTTAACCAGGATTCACGGGTGAACAATCTGTTGAAATCAGAGCACTACATTTTGGCCACCGTGCTCGATCCTAGGTTTAAAGCCTACGTTGTATCTCTCTTTCCGGCAGACACAAGTCTGCAGATGTTCAAAGACCTGCTGGTGAGACACTTGTCAAGTCAAGCGGCCAACAGCTCCTCCTTCATTTTCTCCCGCCACTGGAGCTGCCAGGAAAAGGATCAGATTTCCAAAACCACCCGCTGGCGGTGATGCAGGGCAGTCAGGAGCGAAAACTGACATCTGGTCCGGACTGAAGGACCTGCCAACGATTACTGACATGTCATCTACTGCCACTGCATATGATTCTGTCACCATTGAAAGAATGGTGGAGGATTATATGAGTGACAGCATCCAAGTAGGCAAATCAGACAGTCCGTACGTATACTGGCAGGAAAAAGAGGCAATTTGGAGGCCCTTGCACAAACTGGCTTTATTTTACCTAAGTTGCCCCCCCTCCAGTGTGTACTCCGAAAGAGTGTTTAGAGCAGCCGGTCCCCTTGTCAGCGATCGGCGTACGAGGTTACTTCCACAAAATGTGGAGAAGATGATGTTCATCAAAATGAATTATAATCAATTCCTCCGTGGAGACATTTACCAGCAATTGCCTCCAGAAAGTACACAGGGACCTGTGATGGTGGATTCCAGTGGGGACGAATTAATACTCTCTGAGGGGGATGTACACAGTGAAAGGGGTGAGGAATTGGAGGATGATGATGAGGTCGACATCTTGCCTCCGTAGAGCCAGTTTGAGCAAGGAGAGATTGATTGCTTCTTTTTTTGGTGGGGGCCCAAACCAACCAGTCATTTCAGCCACAGTCGTGTGGCAGACCCTGTGGCTGAAATGATGGGTTCGTTAAAGTGTGCATGTCCTGTTTATACAACATAAGGGTGTGTGGAAGGGCCCAAGGACAATTCCATCTTGCACCATTTTTTTTTTTTTTTATCTTTGCATCATGTGCTCTTTGGGGACAATTTTTTTAAGTGCCATCCTGTCTGACACTGCAGTGCCACTCCTAGATGGGCCAGGTGTTTGTGCCGCCCACTTGGGGCGCTTAACTTAGTCATCCAGCGACCTCGGTGCAAATTTTAGGACTAATAATAATATTGTGAGGTGTTCAGAATAGACTGGAAATGAGTGGAAATTATGGTTATTGAGGTTAATAATACTATAGGATCAAAATTACCCCCAAATTCTATGATTTAAGCAAAACACACCCGAATCCGACAAAAATTTTTAGGGGAGGTTTTGCCAAAACGCGTCCGAATCCAAAACACGGCCGCGGAACCGAATCCCAAACCAAAACACAAAACCCGAAAAATTTCCGGTGCACATCTCTAATTCAGATCAGTGTGGACAGTTGCTGGAGGAACTTGAGAGCATTCTAGACAATTTTGACGCAGGATAAGACTGAGCAAAGTTAGGAGGAAGAAGATAGCCATTAGGCAGGGTGGTGTACAAACCACTAATAATTATCAGTCAGCAATGTCTCCTATAGTCATTAGGTTGCTAAGATGATTAATGGTGAGGTGCCTGAGACACACAGTTATGTTTAGGGTGAACCACATGCAGGACAGTCATGTACCCTTAGAAAAAAAATAGTATTTTAAGCACCTCCATGGCCACACTGCATCCCAGTACACAGCGGTGTGTGATGAGCTGAGGAAAAGAGCTGCACCTGCTACTGCTAGGTAAGGCTCCCGTGGCCTGGGCCCCTATTGGACCTAGGCCTGGGTAATTTGTACCCTCCCCCCCCCCCCCCCCTTCTCTCGGCACCACTGAGCACATGTGGGGTGAGTGCAGAGCGATAGCTGACTACCATAGCAGTAGTGGGGAATGTTTAGAGCAGCAGCACCACAATCCGCACAAATAAGCCTATTATGCCCCTTCCACTTTAGTAGAAAGAACATAGACTACCTATAGATCTGAGTGGGAGAGATTGAAGCTTTAAGGCTTTAGGAACTGTCATTTGAGTGTAAGTACCTCCTTAAGTTGCTTTGCTGGGTAAGATCAGTGGAAGTTGAGGAGCTACAGCCAGTGTCTGTTGAATGCTGGGCGGCATTTCCTTTTTCTCCAAACTGCAGAGAGTGGCAGAACCAACCAAGGATTTTATTATATGTGAAATAATCATGGCTTACCTTGGAAGTGAAGGGGCCTACACACTAGCAATACTATCTAACGATATGCACTTTATAGTCTATATCAGTGCTTCTCAAACTCGGTCCTCAGGACCCCACACAGTGCATGTTTTGCAGGTCACCCAGCAGGTGCACAGGTGTATTAATTACTCACTGACACATTTTAAAAGGTCTACAGGTGGAGCTAATTATTTCACTTGTGATTCTGTGAGGAGACCTGCAAAACATGCACTGTGTGGGGTCCTGAGGACCGAGTTTGAAAACCTGTGGTCTATATCATTAGAAAAACTAGTGTGTATCATTCCGTGTGTATAGAACCGATGATGAACGATATGCGCTCCTGCAGAAAGACAGAAATGAGAGATTGAGGGAGTTGGTGCACATACTGTAGCTCAAATGATCTGTATGCATGAAGGGGAGGCAACATTGCATGCAATAGCATTTTCTATGGCATTCAGCTGGTCAGTGAGCTAGTGGCAGATTCCAGCAGGTCTGTGGGTACACTGTAGGTATAAGTGATGATGTAATGTTAGGTGACATAGTTCTGTGCAAGGCTCAAAAGTTAGACAGACCAGCTAGTGCAGATGAGGAGTCACCCATATCCAGTAGGTAGCTGGTAATGGCGGTACTATTGTACATAAGATGAAGGTCAAAAAAATTGTTCAAGCTGTAGTATATGATGGGGCTAAATTTAGGACACATTCTATCCAGAAAGGGACAGCTATAAATCAGAGTTGGGTGACGCTCAGCTGAGGGTATCAAGCACTTAGGGGAGGGGGGTTTATAATTACAAGGCATACATCAGGCTGACAAGGGGACACTTGGACATTGTATTGCCAGTAGCTAAGTGATATTCTTACCTTTGGCAAACCTTATGCCATCCTATACAAATGCCCCCACTCATATGTGAGTGCAGTGTGCACCTAAAAATGTACTTCTCCACCAACATACAACATGAATGCACGTAATGGTTCTCATTAAAAGCACATGAAGTCATCACTGAACTGCTGCAAGTTTCTTTTTGCATACTTTATGCATACAGGGTGATTTAAAAGTCCCAGTACACCCTTTTGTTTCAAAAACTGTGCAGAAAATGGGAAAACTGAATACTCCAGTAAGGTATGGGTGAGGTGGGCTATCTTTTAGGGTATGTACCGAACATGGGCGCCATCTTGAAATCGTCCATCTTGAATCTAAGTCAGTTTTTTCAAATGGAAAGGGGGTCGCGTAACATGTCAGACAACATCAGAATTTGCTGAAAAGTTTATTGCTATAAACAGATTTGAAATAGCAGTTATGGCTCAAAAGTTACAACACTTTTTTTTTTAAGAGAACCATATCAAACAAATGAAACAAAAAGATTAAATGTGCTCATTTTTTATTGAGGAAAATGATCCAATATCACATATCTGTGAGTGGCAAAGGTATGTGAACTTTAAGCTTAGGTATACGCTATACAATTATCTGGCAGATAATCTTCCAGATTTAGCTGGTTGGAATGAAAATCTGGTAATGGATGAGAGCAAATGGCAATTGCCCATTTGCTCCCAAAAACTGCAAAATGGCCAAAAACAGTCGTTCATCCAAGTTGGTTAAATCTGTGTTTAACCAATTGAATGAACAACAGGTTTTGTTAGTTTCCAGTGTTTGGGAGCAAATGGTCGATTGTTATTTGCTCTAATCCATTATCAGATTTTCAATCCAACCAGCTAGATCTGGCAGATTGTCTACCAGATAATTGTATAGTGTGTACCTAGCTTTAGGTTTAGCAGATATTTTGAAGGTGAAATTAGAATCAGCTATTTTCAATCTATGGGATTACACTCGGGTCTGAGTGGACAACCTGTCTTTTTAAAAGAACAGGGATCTATCAAAGTCTGATATTCACAACACGATTGTGGTAGTGTATCATGTCATGAACAAAGGAGATTTCTGAGTTTCTCAGAAGAAGAGTTGCTGTTGCACATCAGGCTGGAAAAGGTTACAAAACCATCTCTAAAGAGTTTGGACTCCAGCAATCAACAGTCAAACATATTATGTACAAATGGAGGGAATTCCAGACCATTCTTACCCTCCCCAGGAGTGGTCGATCAACAAAGATCACACCAAGAGCAAAGCATCTAAAAGTTTGCAAGGTCACAAAGAAACCCAAGGTAACCTCTAAGCAACTAAAGGCCTTTCTCACATTAGCTAATGTTAATGTTTATGAGTCCACCCTCAGGAGGACACTGAAAGACAATGGTATGCATGGCAGGATTGCAAGAAGAAAGCAGTTACTCTCCAAAAAGAACATTGCTGCCTGTCTGCAGTTTGCTAAAGATCACCTGGACAAGTCAAAAGGCTATTGGAACAAGGGGGGTAATTCCGAGTTGATCGCAGCATCAAATTTGTTAGCAGTTGGGCAAAACCATTTGCAATGCAGGTGTGGCAGATATAACATTTGCAGGGAGAGTTAGATTTGGGTGGGGTGTGTTCAAGCTGAAATCTAAATTGCAGTGTAAAAATAAAGCAGCCAGTATTTACCCTGCACAGAAACAAAATAACCCACCCAAATTTAACTCTCTCTGAAAATGTTATATCTGCCCCCCCCCCCCCCCCCCCTACAGTGCACATGGTTTTACCCAACTGCTAACAAATTTGATGCTGCAATCAACTCGGAATTACCCCCAATGTTTTGTGGACAGATGAGTTCAAAATAGAGCTTTTTGGTTTAAATGAGAAGCATTCTATTTGGCGAAAGGAGAACACCACATTCCAATATAAAGACCTCCTACCATATGTGAAACACTGTGGTGTTGGTGGCTTCATGGTTTGGGCCTGTTTTGCTGCATCTGGCACAGCTCGACTTGCCATCATTGATTAGACAATGAATTCTGAATGATACCAGAATATTCTAAAGGAAAATGTCAGGACATATGTCCATGAGCTGCATCCCAAGAGAACATGGGTCATACGCAAAGACAATGACCCGAAGCACACAAGTCATTCGGCCAAAGACTGATTAAAAAAGAATAAATGTAAAGTTTTGGAATGGGCAAGTCAAAGTCCTGACCTTAATCCAATCAATATGTTGTGGAATGACTTTAATAGAGCAGTTCATGGGAGGAAACCCACCAACTTAACAGAGTTAAAGCTGTTTTGTACGGAGGAATGGGGTAAAATTCCACCAAGCCGATATTCAGGACTAATCAACAAGTACCGGAAATGTTTACATTCAGTTATTAGTGCACAAGGGGGTCATACCAGATACTGAAAGCAAAGGTTCACATACTTTGCCACTCACAGATAGGTGATATTGGATAATTTTCCTCAATAAAAAAATGTATGCCTATTTTTTTTTCTCTCAGTTGTTTTATTTGATTCTCTTTATCTACTTTTAGGACTTTGAAGCACCACTGTATGCTTGCCCTATTTGGACTATGGATGCCCATCAAAAACTTAACTATTGATGGGTCACCATTGATGGTGCCATAAGTGCTTAACATCAATGGTATGAACCCATCAATGGTTTCACCCATCGATGGACATCCCTGGTCTATGACATCCAGGACTAAGGGCTAATCAGGGCTTCATGGCATGTGGCAAGCTGGGCAGCAGGCTAATCACAAAAAGGGGTGAGACTTTGCGCGTTGCATCAGGGTATAGGGCTAAGCTCTGTGTTTCAGCTCTGAGGGATATGTAAAAAAACAAAACATTGCTGAGCTATTGGCCATCGATGGAGAACCATTGGATGTCTGCCATTAATGGCAAACTATCAACCGTCGGTGGCAAACCATTGATGGACATCCCTAATTTTGGAGGTGAGCAAGTTAGTGCAAAGGGGGGGGGGGGGATCAGCCCTGATGTAAGACACCAAAGGAAGACCAAAATGCCATGGCCATTTTATGTAATCTTATGAAAATGGCAAGCATATAATATATAAGGGCTAAAGACTGCTGGCCCTTGTATTTTTATTACAGGCAGTAAGAGATTTTAACTCTCAATCCCACTCCCGCCTGTCCTAAAAAAAAAAAAAAAAAAAAAAAAAGGAAAATGTGTTACTATCTTTAGCTTTTGCATCATAATTTAGAATCAGTGTTTACTGGATTGAAAGGAAAGAGCTGTCAATAGTGATGACTGCAATAGAAAAAAATGTAACTCAATTCTCAGAGGACTCACACGTTCCACACAATACTCATCAAAACTCAAACTGTTTATTTATTTACCAAAATATTCCAGCACTGTGTGAGAACTTCCTGTGCGAATCTACCAAAGTATGAAAAATGCATTAACTTTATTCCACTTCTTAAGGGCCCCATACACTACAACGATAATGCCTGATTTCAGCCAATTTAGGGCATTTAGGCTGATATATCGGGTGAAATCGGGCATTTTGGAGGTGTTTCCGATCCGATGTGCGTTCCCATGAGTGTCGGCTCGGATCCCCTGGGTCGCTAGTGCAGCACTCGTGATATATCGTAATCGCCTGGAATAGTATGGAAAAAGGTGTGTTTTTTTGTGTCTGCGATATATATCGCCTGCAATATATTGTAGGAAGTTTGACTGGCATTCTCAGGACACTCCCATTAGCGGCAGCAGCAGAAGCAGCGACGCAGCAGGAGAGCTCATCAGATAAATCCAATCAAATCAGATATTATATTGGCCCAAGTATGTATTTCCACACTGACCACCAATCACTGTTCACCTATCACACTGTTCACCAATGTAATCACACTGTCCACCAATGTAATCACACTGACCACCAATGTATTATAAATTATTGTTCACATTTTATTTGTGTGTGCCCAAAGTGATTTTAACCCCCAAATGGCCATGTGTTTTCACTGCCACTGTACCCCAATGCTGCACCTTGTTTTATGTGCCCAAAGTAATTTTAACCCTCAAATGGCCATGTGTTTTCACCGCCACTGTACCCCCATGCTGCACCATGTGTTTCTGTGTGCCCAAAGTGATTTTTACCCCCTAAAGCCATGTGTTTTCACCGCCACTGTACCCCAATGCTGCACCTTGTGTTTGTGTGCCCAAAGTGATTTTAACTAGAGATGAGCGGATTCGGTTTTACTCGGTTCTCAAAACGGCATCTTATTGGCTATCCAAAACACGTGACATCCGTGAGCCAATAAGATGCCGTTTTGAGAACCGAGTAAAACCGAGTAAAACCGAATCCGCTCATCTCTAATTTTAACCCCCAAATGGCCATGTGTTTTCACCGCCACTGTACCCCAATGCTGTACCATTGATGTTTGTGTAATGAGGAAAGTATTTAAAAAAACAAACCATTATTTAAAAAAACATATTATACAAATTTAAACACCATTTAACCCAAAAAAACATTTAACCATATAAACATTTAACCATACAACCATTTAACCATGGGGGTCATTCTGACCCGATCGCACGCTGCAGCTTATCGCAGAGGCGCGATCGGGTCAGAACTGCGCATGTACCCCAATGCTGTACCATTGACGTTTGTGTAATGAGGAAAGTATTTTTTTTTTAAATTATTTAAAAAAACATATTATACAAATTTAAACACCATTTAACCAAAAAAAACATTTAACCATATAAACATTTAACCATATAACCATTTAACCATGGGGGTCATTTTGACCCGATCGCACACTGCAGTTTATCGCAGCGGCGTGGTTGGGTCAGAACTGCGCATGCGCCGTCGCCGCAGTGTGCCATCGCTGCGCTACGATCGCCTCTGCCTGATTGACAGGCAGAGGTGGTTGCTGGGAGGGGGGGTGGAACGGCGGCGTTTTGTGGGCGCGGTCCGGCCAATGCATGCGTGGCCAGACAGTGCGGGGGGCGCTGCGGCTGCGTGATGACACACGCAGCCGCTGCGGGCCGGGGAGCGACGAGTAGCTCCCGGCCAGCACGCTAAAGCTGCGCTGGCCGGGAGCTACTCGTAAAGTGCAAAAGCATCGCCGCTGTGCAATGCTTTTGCACTTCTGCAGGGGGGGGGGGGGCGGCACTGACATACGGAGCGGGATAGCCCCTTGCTGGGCGTTCCCCCGCATGTCTATGGACATGATCGTAGCCCTACAAAATTTTGAAGGGCTACGATCAACTCGGAATGACCCCCAATATACCTTAAGTAAAACCACTTGTAAAACACAAAATATAACAGTTTGTGCACCACTTTTTTTTCATTATAGATATGTCTCTAGATTCAGACATTGACTTCATCACCGGCCAACTAGAAATGTACCGTGGATTGGAGTGTTTATGGAAGATCAAAGCCAAGTGCTATTCTGATAAAGTGCGATGGAATGCGGCCCTGGAGGAGCTAGTGGAGTACTGCAGGCCCTCTGTGTTTGGTGCTAACAAAGAATGGGTCAAGAAAAAGATACAGAACCTGCGTCGGTGTTCCTCAAAGAACACAAAAAAAATGGAACAGTCTAAAAGGTCTGGAGCAGGTTCTTCCCAGATTTACAAGACCTCGCTCTGGTACTACCCCATGCTGGAGTTTGTCCTGGACCAGGAGGCTACCCGGACAGGTTTCACCTCCCTGCCTCGGACTGCCACACCAGAGCCTGAAGACGGTGACCTATCTCTGTCGGCATCTGTAATTATATTTTTTTTATACGTTTTTACGTTTTTACAAGTTCCACCATCAGTCCAACACAGTACACTAATTAAATATGGACCTCTTGCGAATCAACTGCACCTACCCCGTTAAAATAGGCCAGCTACTCGTCGCTGTCCTGTTTTGCCCGTAGACTCGCCCTAAAATGGAGCGGAGGTGGTTCCACAGAGGGAAATGGTGAAGTCTTGTCTGGGTGTTCAGGGTCTGGGTCTCCTGGCACTTCTCTATGCTGGGTGGTTTTGCTGCACAAATAGTTATGCAGGACACAGCACGCAGTCACTACCCATTCTATCTTCTTCACCTGCAAATTGATAGCCGTTAGGAATATGCGGAAGCAGCCAGACAGGATGCCAAAAGTGTTCTCTACAATTCGTCGTGCCCAGGATAGCCTATAATTGTAGATGCGCTTCTCCCTTGTCAGGTGCCTTTGGGGGTATGGCTTCATAATGTTCTCATGGAGTGCGAATGCCTCATCAGCCACGAAAACAAAATTGAGGCCGTGCTGGGTTTGCTCCCTAGAAGGCGAGTTCAGGGTCTTTGTGGTGAGCCGCTCGTAGAAGGTGGTATTCTTCAGCGACCCACCGTCTGATGCACATCCGTTTTTGCCAGCGTCAATTAAGATGAATTCATAGTTGGCATTCGCCACTGCCATCAGCACGATGCTGAAATAGCCCTTTATAATTATAATAAAGGGATCTGCTGTTTGCAGAAGGGTTGATGCGGACGTGCTTGCCATCTATCGCTCCCCCACAGTTGGGGAAATGCCAGGTGGGGGCAAACTCCTCTGCCACGGCTTGCCATTCTGATGTACTTGCAGGTAGCTATAAAAAAAATAGAAATAAAAAAAATTAAAACATGTATTTCAACAGTGTCTTTTTTAAAAATCTACTACAGATTGGAAATGTGGAGATTCCCGCCACCCCAGACCATCCAGGATACAGAGGAATCCCAGCCCCAACTTCCTACCCCTGAAACACCCGCAACCCCGGATACCTCTGCATCACCAGCTCCTCCGCCCCGCCCCCGGAAGAGAAGCAAAAATTAAAAAAAAACACCCAGGAGGCCGAAGACCTCATATTCTAGTAAATAAAGTCAAGACGTGCCCAGCTCCCCCTCGACCACTACTCCAAATTTGGAGAATTTATGGCATCTGCAATGTGAAACCTACCCCCGGGTCAAGCGGAGCAGATTCAGCGTTTCAATTTAGAGATGCCTCACCTGCCATAGACTTTTTACTCCAGAGTTTTGGCTATAAAAATTATTAGAATAATGCAAAGAAGATATTTCAAACGTATTCTTTGTATTTTTCATATACTTTATGCAGTCGAAACTCTGACACAAACATTAGTATGACAGGAAAGGCTCTGCCTCACCTGCCTCACCTCACCGCACGTCACTGTATATCTTATGGTACATGTGAATGCATTGCGATAAATCGCCTGCGATATGTCGCCGCGTGACATATCGCTGGCGATATATTGCATGCAAAAAAAGTCACACATGTACCAAATCATTTGGAATCGTATGGAACCACTCCCAGGAGAGTTCAAGGGAATTTGCCTTCGACTTCAGCCTCAGACGTATCGTTCTAGTGTATGGGGCCCTTCACACTCATTGTACGCTTGTACATGTAATGCTTGAGGGCAGTATTCTGACATATTTATGCATAGGAGCAATACAAATTCCATTGTAACACTAAGTAAATGGTATTTAACACCACTCAGTATGCTTTCTACCCCTGCAGTGCTACTCGTATCATTGGCAGCCGCAAGTAGCATTTTGTTCACAACAGGGAGTACGAGTGAGACATACCTTACAACATTCATGGCAGTCATGACAAATATTTGGAACAGTCCTGCTTAATACAGAACATTTTGGGAATGATTTTTCTCACTGTATAATAATGATAAAAATACATTCTATCATTTTTAATCAATCCCATTAATGCCATACTTATTAATTCTCCCGGAACTTCCAAAAAAACTCACAAATCTTGGGTTGCTCTCCCTCCCGGATGCCCAGACGAGTGGGCAGGTCTCCCAGAAGCTCCCTGCCAACCACCTGAGTGAATGACATGATAAATACTGAATAGCATCATTTTGCCCTATCCTCTGCTGCACAATACTGGTAATTGTGTTACTGTATAGCAGGGGTGGGGTCATGATCACATTATCGCACCATCACGCCCCCTCTCCGCTGGCCACTTGGTCATGGACTCTGCTTTGCTGACCTGGCTGTTCCTTCTTGAAATGGTGGTCATAAAATTGCCAATTATGATTAATGCTCCTGTTACTTTTAGAAATAAACAGTGTGTATCTCCTCAGAATAGCTACAAATCCCAAGTCAGGAGGGCTCTGATCTGGCACCTTGGTTTATGGGCCCACCCTGTACCAACATTTGTGTTAGCATGGACTGGGGCCAGGGGCACTGTTATGGCTGTCCGGGGCTATAGAGAGATTGCTTTTGGTCCCTCCCTCCTCTCTGCCATTCTATTTCCCTTCTGTTCCTTCAGCTCACTATACTTCCACACGGGGTGCCCAGCTGGCCTATCACTCTTTAACACAAGCATAAAGTCTCCAACAGCAATCTGTACAAGGGATGCAGTCAATATACCGGCTGTCGGGATCCCGCCATTCAGGAGACCGATGCTGGAATCCCGACAGTCTGCATTTTACTGACAAGTGGAATCCTGACGGACTTCCGGTTCCGGCATGGGAGAGTGAGCAGCTTCTCCCCGCGGCTCCGTTCCCCACGCTGACTCACACATCTCTCTCACCCTGTCAGCCTCACGCAAACACCGCTCAAGGTCCCCTCGCTGCCAGGACACGGCAATGGATAAGTTTGTAGCTGTGCAGATTTCAACTATGCAGCAGCAGCGCCAGGAGAAGCGCAGAGGAGACCACAATATGGCACCGGGCTCCGACAACACCCAGGGGACGCCAGCGGCTAAGAAGCTGATCCCAGACCCTGAAGGTGATCTTAATAGTGATCACACCCGCACAGGTATTTCTTCTTTATCTTATGAAGACTTGGTCACAGCAATACAAACTACCATGACGCCATTACTTCAGAAAGCTGTCACAGATATTACCACACAGCTCAGTCATCTCTCTAATAGGGTGACAGTGGCGGAGACGCATATAGGAGACAATATAAATAATATACGTAGTTTGCAAAAATCAGTGCATTCGTTAGAACTTGATAATAGACGCTTATCTGAAAAACTGGACAATATTGAAAATAGGACAAGGAGAAATAACTTAAGGCTCACTGGGTTACCAGAGAATATAAAGGGACAGCAACTGGAGCATTTTGTTTATAACACGCTTCCCAAGCTGCTCCATATTGAATCAGCCTGCACAGACATGGTGATAGAAAGGGTCCACAGAATTGGTGAACTGAAACCACAAACACCACAAAGACCGAGAGTGGTAATATTTAAAACTTTGAATTTTTTGCATAAACAAGCCATTTGGTCTGCATCTAGGAAACTTAATCCTCTTAAGTGGGAAGGCTGTTCTCTACGGATATTTCAGGACGTTTCAGTTGAGCTTTCAAGAGCTAGGCACTCTTTCTCACCAGTGTGCACTGCATTGGTTCAAGCAAATCGTAAATTCTATATCATGTTTCCTGCAAGACTTAGAATTTTTACAGATTCTGGATTCAATGACTTTACTACCGCAGCTGATGCTGAAGCCTACATAAAAGATGAAAATGAAGGGCGTGGATCTGAGGACATTACGGACTCTCCCTTGGGATGATCATACTTTTTCACTACCTTAGGGGTGTGATATATAAAGAATATGGGCCCTCATTCCGAGTTGTTCGCTCGCAAGCTGCTTTTAGCAGCTTTGCACACGCTAAGCCGCCGCCTACTGTGAGTGAATCTTAGCTTCTTAAAATTGCGAACGAAAGATTTGCAATATTGCGAAAAGACATCTCTGCGCAGTTTCTGAATAGCTCGAGACTTACTCTGCCAGTGCGATCAGTTCAGTGCTTGTCGTTCCTGGTTTGACGTCACAAACACACCCAGCGTTCGCCCAGACACTCCCCCGTTTCTCCAGCCACTCCCGCGTTTTTCCCAGAAACGGTAGCGTTTTTTCCCACACGCCCATAAAACGGCCTGTTTCCGCCCAGAAACACCCACTTCCTGTCAATCACATTACGATCACCAGAACGAAGAAAAAACCGTGAGTAAAATACCTAACTGCATAGCAAATTTACTTGGCGCAGTCGCAGTGCGGACATTGCGCATGCGCACTAAGCGGAAAATCGCTGCGATGCGAAGAAATTTACCGAGCGAACAACTCGGAATGACCACCATGGTCTGCTGTTTCGCCCTTTTTATAACTTCAGATTATTCTACATATAACTTGTTTACTAGTTACTGTTGGTTGATCTACTCAATTGCTGTTATAAGGCGTTCTTAATAACAAAGTCAGAGTTGACTTTTATACCGTACTTCATAGTACTTATAACATTATTTCTATGACCATCTAAAGACAGATGGATGCAATATTGATAAATGATACTGGTGTTTTATAATATAGTGAGTTGGGGTGGGGATTTGGAGCCTTGCTGTTCTATTATAGTTAATGTGGGTTTTGATATTCTGCCTAGTGTTTGTTGCCCTGGTGGCGCAAGTACTGGGCTATTCCTGGAAGTCCTTGTTTAAACTTGGTTTTTCTGCTCAGTATAGGTTCGATTTCATGTATTTGTCTTTTCACTCCCTAATGTGTTTCCCTTCCCCTTCCCGTTTTCTACATCAGGCAGTCTGCATTTATCTGTCGAAATCTCTGATGTACCGATGTCTATTAAAATGGGCTCCTTAAATATTAGGGGTATCCACACCCCGACTAAGCGGAGAAAGTTGTTAATATATCTTAAGGTGGGTACACACTATTAGATATATCTGCAGATCAATTGATCTGCAGATATATCTATGTACGGATCGGGCAGTGTGCTGTGCATACACACAGCCCGATCCGTCGGGGGACTGACGTCATGAACTGGGCGGGCGGGCGCTCGCGCCCGCCCAGTTCACCTGTCAATCACCGCCGGCCGCCGCAGCATGTGTACGGGCGGTCGGACGACCGCCCCGTACACACACAGCGACGGGCCAATATATCGTTAGATATATTGGTTGTCGGCTGTGCTGCGCGGCCGACGCGATACGTCTGTGAACGACGGAGTTCACAGACGTATCGCCCGTACACACTGGCCAACGGTCCCGCGATGTATCGGCCGTTCAAGAGAACGGCCGATACATCGACCAGTGTGTACGGGCCTTAAGTAAACAAAATGTTGACATCATCTGTCTACAAGAGACACACAATGCAAAATGAGGTAAAAAAAGTTACAAATGATGATTGGTGTCTGTTAGGTTCTGCTTCCTTAAATACCAAATCTTGTGGAGTGGTAATATTGGCAAAAAATCTTTGAATGTTCAGGTGTCTTCAATTTACTCAGATTCTTAAGGTAGATGCGTGATTGTGGGTATACCCATAGCGGGTCGTACTTTCACTATATGTAATGTATATGCACCTTCTCAGTATAAGAAGTCTTTTTTCATTGAATTAGTGGCGAAATTACATTCATATGATCCATCCACGCTAATAATATTTGGAGACCTTAACTTGATAACATCTCAGTTTATGGATAGATCCCCTTCACCAAAAAAAATAACACCCTTACTGAAAATAGGTATATCTTTCCTAATGAAATCCTTTCATCTAGTGGATACATGGCGGGCTCTTAATCCTACTGAAAAGGAGTTTACGTGCTTATCTTTAACACATAATACTTGGTTCAGAATAGATTATATATTAGTTCCAGAACCCTTTTTTCCAAAAGCTATTTCAGACTCCATTGATCCCCCAATTCTATCTGATCATGGACTGACATGTATTGTTTAAGATTTTGGAAGATCTGGAGATGTTAAACCCTCTTGGAAATTTCCTTCTCATTTGTCTCAGTCGACAGCATTACGTGACAAACTTCTGTCGGTGTGGGATAATTATAGCTCCTCAAATGCTGCCACCGCTATTTCTAACCCTCCTATTTTTTGGCAGGCTGCGAAGGCAGTACTGCGAGGAGAATTTATATTGTTTATTTCACATACCAAAAAGCAACAAAAGAGTAACTACCTTGAATTACAAAGCCAATTATCAGACGCCTTTCAACTATATAAATTATCCCCCTCAATTGAAAATAAAATTAGCTATCAAAATGCTAAATTGCTGTATAATGAATATCTTCAACTGAATGGAGATAAATATTTGTTTAACGTTCATTCCAAATTTTATAAATTCGGAAACAAAACTGGAAAACTCCTTACTAGATTGCTGCAGGGTTCCAGGCAGCAAATGACTGTACATCCTCTTTTAAAGCTGGATGGGTAAATGACCGATACCGATGCCCAAATTGTAGATATTATGAAAGATTTTTATGAAAAACTTTATTCTACCCCAATGGTTAACACGAATGATTCATCTCGAAACGCTACTCCTACTATGTCTCCTCCTTCCCTCTCCCCCTTTTCTTATTGGGATTCGTTATCTTTACCTCAATTACCCGAACTAATGGCTCAGAGCCTAATCAAACCCATTACTCCTACAGAGGTATCCTGGGCTATAGGGAAATTGAAATTGTCCAAAGCACCAGGTCCAGATGGATTCTCTAATGAATTTTATAAATCAATGGCCCCAGAAATCGAAAAACTACTAACAGAGTGTTTTAACTTTATTATAAATCATGGTTCTATGCCACTATATTTTTCAGATGCTATAATTAAAGTATTACCAAAACCTGGACGAAATCCTGCATTACCAGGTTCATATAGGCTGATCTCTCTTCTAAACATTGATTATAAAATATTTACGAAAATATTGGCAGAGAGATTGAAGCCTATTCTGCCTTTAATATTTCATAAAGACCAAATGGGATTCATTTCTGGAAGGCATTCTGTTGTTAATGTGCGGAGAGCAGCTATACAACATATTAACTCGCCTTCTTCCCCTCCTAACTCTTCTTCTAACATGGGCCCTCATTCCCTAGTTGATCGCTCGCTAGCTGCTTTTAGCAGCAGTGCAAACGCTATGCCACCGCCCTCTGGGAGTGTATCTTAGCTTAGCAGAAGTGCGAATGAAAGGTTAACCGAACTGCTCTAAAAAATTTTCATGCAGTTTCTGAGCAGCTCAAAACCTACTCCTACCTTGTGATCACTACAGTTTAGTTTCTGCTTTGATGTCACAAACACGCCCTGCGTTAGGCCAGCCACTTCCCCATTTCCCCAGGCATGCCTGCGTTTTTACCTGTCACGCCTGCGTTTTTTAGTATACTCCCTGAGAAAACGGCCAGTTACCACCCAGAAACACCAACTTCCTGTAAATCACTCACCGATCAACAGAGCGACAGAGAAGCATCGGTCGACCTTGTGTAAAAGTGCATAGTGTTTTGTGTGAAAGTACTTCGCGCGTGCGTACTGCGGCCCGTACGCATGCGCAGAAATGCCACTTTTTCACCTAATCGCCGTGCTGCGACTGAAAGCAGCTAGCGATCAACTCGGAATGAGGGCCATGGTGCTCACATTAGACTCAGAAAAAGCCTTTGATTTAGGATTATGGCCACACCTTTTTAAAACTTTAGAAAACTTCGGTTTCCCATCCAAATTTGTACATATACTCCGTACTTTATACTCATCCCACAAATCGCAAATAGCTTGTAATGGTCTCCTTTCTTCCCCTTTTACATTAAGCAGAGGCATGCGTCAAGGTTGCCCACTATCGCCTCTCCTTTTCGCGATTGCTATAGAGCCTCTTGCTGTTGCAGTACGTAATTCTCCAACTATACAAGGGATAACCATTAATTCTGAAGAATTAAAAATTGCTCTATTTGCAGATGATACCCTTATATTCCTCTCTAATCTAACTCATGCGTTGCCTACTCTTCTTAAGCTCATTGACTCATTTGGGAAAACAACAGGGTATAAAGTTAATTTGTCAAAACATGAATTTTTGCTACTTGGGAAGACTGACCCAGGTTTTCTAGAAAATCTCCATACAACACTTACTATAGCACCTACCTATTTTACATATCTAGACGTCCAGATTGTCACACACCAGAGGCAGCGGCCGCCGCGCTTACCCCTGCGTGTCTGCTGGTCCGTCAGGCCGCCCCCGCCTCCGGCGGTCGTCGGGTCCCGGCGTCTGGCTGGCGCTGCTCCCGGCGGTTCCCCGGAGTGTGGGCGCCGCCATTGCGCCCGGCGTCACGTGGGTGGGAGTGGGTGGCGGCACAGAACCGCTCCACCAATCCTGTTAGGGCGGGAGATTCAAAACCAGACGCCGGGCAGAGCTCCGGCGCCTGAGTATCGTCGCTTTTCCAGAGGTGATCTCCAGTGCTCCTGTGACCGCTGTGCTATCTCCTAGAGTTTCCAGCATCCAGTCAGCTTTCCCAGCATATCGTGCTGCTCGCTTACCTAGTCTTCAGTGTTTTTAAACATCGCTCACGAGTTCTTCAATCATCAGCGTCTTTGGACACTGCACACAAAATCTTCAGTGCCTTATATCATCGCTCACAAGTTCTTCATTCACCAGTGTCTTTATCATCGCTCACAAGTTCTTCATTCACCAGTGTCTTTATCATCGCTCACAAGTTCTTCATTCACCAGTGTCTTTATCATCGCTCACAAGTTCTTCATTCATCAGTGTCTTTATCATCGCTCACAAGTTCTTCATTCATCAGTGTCTTTATCACCGCTCACAAGTTCTTCATTCATCAGTGTCTTTATCATTGCTCACAAATTCTTCATTCATCAGTGTCTTTAAACATCGCTCACAAGTTCTTCAATCATCAGTGACTTTAAACATCGCTCACAAATTCTTTTGTGTCTTTCACCATCGCTCACAAGTTCTTTATTCATGTATCTTTAAACATCGCTCACAAATTCTTCAGTAGCCTTTGACATTGCCCACCAGTCCTCTTTCTTCCATGTGTTGCTGTATTGCTCCCTTCCCTAAATAAAGTTCTTCAGCATTTCTTCATCAAACACAATTGTCAGAGTCCTGTATGAGGAAAACCTATATCCAGCCTTCTCTGCTCCGACCCAGCTGTGGTGCCTTTTCCCGACCATCCGAGGAGCCCCCGAGTTCACAACACTCCCAATCCAGGTCAGTGACAGTATACTCAGGCCACATGGACCCGGGGGATCGGAACCCAGAGGCAAGTGCCATCCAGGACTTGGTTTCCCGAGTTCAGAGTCAGGAGGCTGCACAGAGCCAGGTGATGCAGTATCTCCAGGAATTATCCGGTCGGCTGGATCAAATTCAGGCTTCTCTGGCTTCAGTAGTTCCGGCTCCAGCTCCAGTGCCCGCTCCAGTGGTTGTCCCTAGTAATGTTCAATCCTTGTCTGGAACTAGGTCACGCCTTCAGCTTCCCACTCCCTCTCGCTATAATGGGAATCCAAAGAATTGCCGTGGTTTTCTCCACCAATGCGAGGTGCATTTTGAACTTCTTTCGCACAACTTCCCCACAGATCGGTCCAAGGTGGCGTACGTTATTTCCTTACTGGAAGGTTCAGCGTTGGATTGGGTGTCACCATTGTGGGAGCGATCTGATCCTTTGGTTTCTAGTTACACCAATTTCATTGCATCATTTCGAAGGATCTTTGATGAGCCCGGCAGAACGACCGCTGCTTCTTCAGACTTGCTCCGAGTTCGACAAGGCTCCCGTTCAGTGGGGCAGTATGTGATTCACTTCCAGACCATAGCTTCAGAACTACGCTGGAATAATGATGCTCTCCGGGCTGCCTTTTGGATCGGGCTCTCCGACAGCCTAAAGGACGAACTGATCACTAGGGATCTGCCAGATTCCTTAGAACAGTTGATCTCACTCTGTGTAAAGGTGGATCTTCGCATGCAGGAACGGGGAGGCGAACGTAGTCGGTCAGATCGATCCAGATTCCGGTCTCTCCCGTCTAAGCAAACGGTTACTCCAGGTCCAGACGAACCCATGCAAATCAATCGATCTCGGCTGTCCCCGGAAGAACGACAGTGACGTCGTGAGGGTAGACTCTGCCTCTACTGTGGAGCCGCGGATCATTTTCTCAAGTTCTGTAAGTCCCGTCCGGGAAACGGGCAGTCCTAGCTTGTTCCGGAGGAGTCGAGTTAGGAATTACATCTAAACCTTCTCCGACAGTGGACTGTTTACTCTCCGTGTCTCTGTTTCCTGAGTCAATAGCCAAACCTGTTAAAGCTTTGCTGGACTCTGGGGCTTCAGGGAATTTTGTTTCCCTTTCTTGTGTCCAGAACTTAGATTTACAGTTACAGTCTGTCAAACGGCCTATTACGTTGACCGCAATCAATGGTACCCAAATTTCTAATGGTCTTATTACCAGTCGCACAGTGCCAATCAGGCTGCAGGTGGGAGCTCTGCATCAAGAACATCTGGAGTTCCTAGTGATTCGGGAGATGCCCCACGATCTGGTTCTAAGTCTTCCTTGGCTTAAAATTCACAACCCTCACGTCGACTGGAAGTCGTCACAAATACTGTCCTGGAGTTCTTTTTGTCATACTAATTGTCTCACTCCTGTCTACCCACTCCGGGTATCTTCCAAGTCGGATGAAGAGCTCATTCCGGAGGTCTATCGGGAGTTCACAGATGTCTTTTCGGAGCAGGCGGACGATCAGTTACCACCCCATAGACCCTGGGACTGTCCCATTGAGCTCATCCCAGGGAAAATGCCACCCCGGGGACGCACTTACCCCTTGTCTTTACCCGAGACCCAAGCTATGCCGGACTACATCAAGTCTAATTTGCTGAAAGGATTCATTCTCCCCTCTACCTCACCGGCGGGAGCAGGTTTCTTTTTTGTGAAGAAGAAGGACGGAGGGTTAAGGCCGTGTATTGACTATCGGGGGTTAAACGATATCACCGTTAAGAACAAATACCCTTTGCCGCTCATCACGGAGCTATTTGATAGGGTTCGCGGAGCCCACGTCTTCACTAAGCTCGATTTAAGGGGAGCCTATCATTTGATATGCATCCGACAGGGGGACCAATGGTAGACGGCCTTCAATACCAGGGACGGGCATTATGAATATTTGGTAATGCCATTTGGCCTCAGCAATGCTCCTGCTGTTTTCCAGGGATTTGTGAATGAGATATTCCGGTACATGTTATACCTAAGCGTAGTGGTATATTTGGATGACATTCTGATATTTTCTAAGAATCTCACAGAGCACAGAGTACATGTCAAAGAAGTACTTCTTCGCCTAAGAAGGAATCATCTCTACGGCAAGATTTCCAAATGTACCTTTGAGGTCCCTTCAATTCCATTTCTTGGCTATGTCATCTCAGGTACGGAGCTCCGCATGGATCCGGAAAAACTCACTGCCATTCGGGACTGGACTCAGCCTCTCTCCTTGAAAGCGGTACAAAGATTTCTGGGTTTTGCGAATTACTACCGGAAATTCATAAAGGGATTCTCTACCATTGTGGCACCTATTACTGCCCTAACCAAAAAGGGTTCTGACCCAAGTCACTGGTCTTCTGAAGCGGTAGCAGCATTCGCCCGGTTGAAAGCAGGCTTTATGTCCGCTCCGGTACTCCAGCAACCAAATTTTTCAAAACCATTCTTCTTGGAGGTCGATGCTTCCTCGGTAGGCATCGGTGCCGTACTTTCCCAGTACTCCTCTGATGGGAAGTTACATCCATGTGGTTTCCGTTCTCGCAAGTTCTCTCCCGCTGAACGAAACTACACCATTGGAGACCAGGAACTTCTGGAGATAAAATCTGCCCTAGAAGAACATCAAGTCTGCCCCTGGGCCTAACCATCAAGATGAACAGGGAACTGTGGGGGCACAGCACCAGGCTCAGCAGGGACATCCCCATTGCTTCTGAGTATGCCCCCCACATTCTCCTACCCACCCGTACTAAGATCTGATCAAAATGTTATCCCACTCCTACTTCTGCCACTAGTTACCTGTTATTGTGTGGTTTTTCTTCTCTCTTCATTGCTCGCTTCCACCCCACCATGTGTTTTTCCTGTAATGTTTACCTCCACTGATTGCACACCTTTCCATTGTGCCCTACATGCAGGGTACATCATACTACTACATAAGCATCCTTCTTCCCATATATGAACTTGGCCCTTTTATTGCTCACCTCCCACAGTGTAACCTTCAAAGTGCGCCCAACATGGCTGCCCCATATGGTACACTTGTGGATGGGATGAAAAATACACAGGCCTGATGGTTTTGATGGAACCCTACTCTGAACTGTAGGACTCTGAAATCACCCCCATTTTGTGTCATCTCTTCTAGGGGTGGACTATTCTACCCTGGGTAATCCTACGCTGAGCGCCCAAGATGGCTGCCGCACCTGGTACCTTGTGAGGGTGGAATACACAACCCTTGGAAGTTATTACCGAAAATGCCTACACCAATCCTGCATTATGCTTTCTGTGTGCTTAAGGTTTTCTTTTATGTCTGTGTTGCTTGTCTATTGTTGTATTACTCAAATCCTCTGTATCATGTGCATTGTTTTTGATATCTGTAAAGCGCCTTGAGTCCTGTTGGAGAAAGAGCGCTATATAAAATAAGAATTTACTCACCGGTAATTCTATTTCTCGTAGTCCGTAGTGGATGCTGGGAACTCCGTAAGGACCATGGGGAATAGCGGGCTCTGAAGGAGGCTGGGCACTCTAGAAAGATTTATGACTACCTGGTGTGCACTGGCTCCTCCCACTATGACCCTCCTCCAAGCCTCAGTTAGGACACTGTGCCCGGACGAGCTGACATAATAAGGAAGGATTTTGAATCCCGGGTAAGACTCATACCAGCCACACCAATCACACCGTACAACTCGTGATACTATATCCAGTTTGACAGTATGAAAACAACTGAGCCTCTCAACAGATGGCTCAACAATAACCCTTTAGTTAGCAATAACTATGTACAAGTATTGCAGACAATCCGCACTTGGGATGGGCGCCCAGCATCCACTACGGACTACGAGAAATAGAATTACCGGTGAGTAAATTCTTATTTTCTCTGACGTCCTAGTGGATGCTGGGAACTCCGTAAGGACCATGGGGATTATACCAAAGCTCCCAAACGGGCGGGAGAGTGCGGATGACTCTGCAGCACCAAATGAGAGAACTCCAGGTCCTCCTCAGCCAGGGTATCAAATTTGTAGAATTTTGCAAACGTGTTTGCCCCTGACCAAGTAGCTGCTCGGCAAAGTTGTAAAGCCGAGACCCCTCGGGCAGCCGCCCAAGATGAGCCCAACTTCCTTGTGGAATGGGCATTTACAGATTTTGTCTGTGGCAGGCCTGCCACAGAATGTGCAAGCTGAATTGTACTACAAATCCAGCGAGCAATAGTCTGCTTAGAAGCAGGAGCACCCAGCTTGTTGGGTGCATGCAGGATAAACAGCGAGTCAGATTTTCTGACTCCAGCCGTCCCGGAAACATATATTTTCAGGGCCCTGACAACGTCTAGCAACTTGGAGTCCTCCAAATCCCTAGTAGCCGCAGGCACCACAATAGGCTGGTTCAGGTGAAACGCTGACACCACTTTAGGAAGAAACTGGGGACGAGTCCTCAATTCTGCCCTATCCATATGGAAAATCAGATAAGGGCTTTTACATGAGAAAGCCGCCAATTCTGACACTCGCCTGGCTGAAGCCAAGGCCAATAACATGACCACTTTCCACGTGAGATATTTTAGATCCACGGTTTTTAGTGGCTCAAACCAATGTGATTTTAAGAAACTCAACACCACGTTGAGATCCCAAGGTGCCACAGGGGGCACAAACGGGGGCTGAATATGCAGCACTCCTTTCACAATGTCTGAACTTCAGGTACTGAAGCTAGTTCTTTTTGAAAGAAAATCGACAGAGCCGAGATCTGTACTTTAATGGAGCCTAGTTTTAGGCCCATATTCACTCCTGCTTGCAGGAAATGTAGAAATCGACCTAGTGGAAATTCCTCTGTTGGGGCCTTTTTGGCCTCGCCCCATGCAACATATTTCCGCCATATGCGGTGATAATGCTTTGCCGTAACATCTTTCCTGGCTTTAATAAGCGTAGGAATGACTTCTTCCGGAATACCCTTTTCCTTCAGGATCCGGCGTTCAATCGCCATGCCGTCAAACACAGCCGCGGTAAGTCTTGGAACAGACAGGGCCCCTGCTGAAGCAGGTCCTGTCTGAGCGGCAGAGGCCATGGGTCCTCTGATATCATTTCCTGAAGTTCCGGGTACCAAGCCCTTCTTGGCCAATCCGGAACCACGAGTATCGTTCTTACTCCTCGCCATCTTATTATTCTCAGTACCTTTGGTATGAGAGGCAGAGGAGGGAACACATAAACCGACTGGTACACCCACGGTGTCACTAGAGCGTCCACAGCTATCGCCTGAGGGTCCCTTGACCTGGCGCAATACCTCTTTAGCTTTTTGTTGAGGCGGGACGCCATCATGTCCACCTGTGGCCTTTCCCAACGGTTTACCAACAGCAGGAAGACTTCTGGATGAAGTCCCCACTCTCCCGGGTGTAGGTCGTGTCTGCTGAGGAAGTCTGCTTCCCAGTTGTCCACTCCCGGAATGAACACTGCTGCCAGTGCTAGTACGTGATTTTCCGCCCATCGGAGAATCCTTGTGGCTTCTGCCATTGCCATCCTGCTTCTTGTGCCGCCCTGTCGGTTCACCTGGGCGACTGCCGTGATGTTGTCTGACTGTATCAGTACCGGCTGGTTTTGAAGCAGGGGCCTTGCCTGACTTAGGGCATTGTAAATGTCCCTCAGTTCCAGAATTTATATGTAGGGAAGTCTCCTGACTTGACCATAGGCCCTGGAAGTTTCTTCCCTGTGTGACTGCTCCCCAGCCTCGAAGGCTGGCCTCCGTGGTCACCAGGACCCAGTCCTGTATGCCGAATCTGCGGCCCTCTAGAAGATGAGCACCCTGCAGCCACCACAGTAGAGACACCCTGGTCCTTGGAGACAGGGTTATCATTTGATGCATTTGAAGATGCGATCCCGACCACTTATCCAAGAGGTCCCACTGGAAGGTCCTCGCATGGAACCTGCCGAATGGAATTGCTTCGTATGAAGCCACCATTTTTCCCAGGACTCGTGTGCAACGATACACCGATACCCTTTTTGGTTTTAGGAGGTCTCTGACTAGAGATGACAGCTCATCGGCTTTCTCCTGCGGGAGAAACACTTTTTTCTGTTCTGTGTCCAAAATCATCCCCAGGAACAGTAAGCGAGTGGAAGGAACCAGCTGTGACTTTGGAATGTTCAGAATCCAGCCATGCTGTTGTAGCACCTCCTGAGATAGTGCTACTCCGACCAGTATAATTTCTGCCATTACCTTGGTAAACACCCTCGGTGCCGTGGACAGTCCAAACGGTAGCGTCTGGAATTGGTAATGGCAAACCTGTACCACAATCTGAGGTACTCCTGGTGAGGAAGGTAAATAGGGACATGCAGGTAAGCATCCTTAATGTCCAGGGATACCATGTAATCCCCCTCGTCCAGGCTTGCAATAACCGCCCTGAGCGATTCCATCTTGAACTTTGTTATGTAAGTGTTCAAGGATTTCCATTTTAAAATGGGTCTCACCGAACCGGCTGGTTTCGGTACCACAAACAGTGTGGAATAGTAACCCCGTCCTTGTTGAAGTAGGGGCACCTTGACTATCACCTGCTGGGAATACAGCTTGTGAATTGCCTCTAGCACAGCCTCCCTGCCTGAGGGAGTTGTCGGCAAGGCAGATTTGAGTAAACGGCGGGGGGGAGACGCCTCGACTTCCAGCTTGTACCCCTGAGATACTACTTGAAGGATCCAGGGATCCACCTGTGAGCGAGCCCACTGATCGCTGAAATTTTTGAGGCGGCCCCCCACCCTACCTGGCTACGCCTGTGGAGCCCCCGCGTCATGCGGTGGACTCAGAGGAAACAGGGGAAGAATTTTGATTCTGGGAACTGGCTGCTGGTGCAGCTTTTTCCCTCTTCCCTCGTTTGACCCGCCTGCTTTTCTGAAGCCGAAAGGACTGTACCTGATAATACAGTGCTTTTCTTAGGCTGTGAGGGAACCTGAGGTAAAATATTTTCATCCCAGCTGTTGCTGTGGATACGAGGTCCCAGAGACCATCCCCAACCAATTCCTCACCCTTATAAGGCTCTATGTGCCTTTTAAAGTCAGCATCACCTGTCCAGTGTCGGGTCTCCAATACCCTCCTGACAGAATGGACATTGCAATAATTCAGGATGCCAGCCGGCAAAATATCCCTCTGTGCATCCCTCATATATAAGATGACGGCTTATGTTTGCAAAATAGTATCCCTGTTTGAAAGGGATACAGACCACGCTGCAGCAGTCTGCAGGTCTCAGTCTAGTACCTGAGTGTGTAAATACAGACTTCAGGATAGCCTCCTGCTATTTATCAGCAGGTACCTTCAAAGTGGCCGTATCCTAAGACGGCAGTGCCACCTTGACAAACGTGTGAGCGCCTTATCCACCCTAGGGGATATCTCCCAGCGTAACTTATCCTCTGGCGGGAAAGGGTACGCCATCAGTAACTTGTTAGAAATTACCAGTTTCTTATCGGGGAAACCCACGCTTTTTTACACTTCATTCACTCATTTGATGGGGGAACAAAACACTGCCTGCTTTTTCTCCCCACACATAAAACCCTTTGTTTTTAGTGGTACTTGGGTTAATGTCAGAAATGTGTAACACATTTTATATTGCCGGGATCATGTAATGGGTGTTCCTAGTGGATTGTGTATATGTCTCAACCTCGTCGACACTGGAGTCAGACTCCGTGTCGACATCTGTGTCTGCCATCTGAGGGAGCGTTGATGGCCTTTGAGACGCCTGGGCAGGCGCGGGCTGAGAAGCCGGCTGTCCCATAGCTGTTACGTCATCCAGCCTTTTATGTAAGGAGTTGACACTGTCGGGTAATACCTTCCACCTATCCATTCACTCTGGTGTCGGCCCACAGGGGGCGACATCTCATTTATCGGCATCTGCTCCGCCTCCACATAAGTCTCCTCATCAAACATGTCGACACAGCCGTACCGACACACCGCACACACACAAGGAATGCTCCAATGAGGACAGGACCCACAAAAGCCCTTTGGGGGGACAGAGTGAGAGTATGCCAGCACACACCAGAGCGCTATATAATGCAGGGACTAACTGAGTTATGTCCCCTATAGCTGCTTTTATATAATTTATACTGCGCCTAAATTTAGTGCCCCCCCTCTCTTTTTACCCTGTTCTGTAGTGTAGACTGCAGGGGAGAGCCAGGGAGCTTCCTTCCAGCGGATCTGTGAAGGAGAAATGGCGCCAGTGTGCTGTGGGAGGTAGCTCCGCCCCTTTTCCGCTGACTATTCTCCCGGTTTTTTTTCTGGATTCTGGCAGGGGTATTTTCCACATATATAGCCTCTGGGGCTATATATTGTGGTATTTTTTTGCCATCCAAGGTGTTATTATTGCTTCTCAGGGCGCCCCCCCCCAGCGCCCTGCACCCTCAGTGACCGGAGTGTGAAGTGTGTATGAGGAGCAATGGCGCACAGCTGCAGTGCTGTGCGCTACCTTGGTGAAGACTGATGTCTTCTGCCGCCGATTTTCCGGACCTCTTCTTGCTTCTGGCTCTGTAAGGGGGACGGCGGCGCGGCTCCGGGACCGAACACCAAGGACTGGGCCTGCGGTCGATCCCTCTGGAGCTAATGGTGTCCAGTAGCCTAAGAAGCCCAATCCGGCTGCAAGCAGGCGAGTTCGCTTCTTCTCCCCTTAGTCCCTCGCTGCAGTGAGCCTGTTGCCAGCAGGTCTCACTGAAAATAAAAAACCTAAATCTATACTTTCTTTCTAAGGGCTCAGGAGAGCCCCTAGTGTGCATCCAACCTCGGCCGGGCACAAGATCTAACTGAGGCTTGGAGGAGGGTCATAGTGGGAGGAGCCAGTGCACACCAGGTAGTCATAAATCTTTCTAGAGTGCCCAGCCTCCTTCGGAGCCCGCTATTCCCCATGGTCCTTACGGAGTTCACAGCATCCACTAGGACGTCAGAGAAATACAATTATTATTATTATTATTATTATTATTATTAAGAATGGAGGTACTTATTGGAAGGTGCTAAACATCTAATTACGATTTACACCGATCACAAGAACTTGCTGTATCTCAAGACGGTCCAGTGCTTGAATCCCCGTCAAGCTAGATGGGCGCTCTTCTTCACTCGTTTCTCGTTCATCATTAAGTACCGGGCCGGGACTTTTAACACTAAGGCTGATGCTCTATCTCATTCCTTAACGGCCTCGGATAAAGAAAATTCAGTTGAAAAGGCTTTGATTCTCAGTCCAGTCTCTATTTCGGCAGCTCCTACCACTCTGGGTCCTCCTCCTGGGAGAATGTCTGTACCAGCTAAATTTCGACCGAAATTGTTGCAGTGGGCTCATATCTCCAAGTTTTCCGGTCATCCTGGAGTTCAAAAAAATGTGGGAAATTCTACGAAGGTCATACTGGTGGGATACTATGAAGAAGGATATACAGGATTATGTCAACTCATGTCCTAAATGTGCTCAGCACAAAACTCTTCGTCTGCCTCCTGCGGGGTTGCTTCATCCACTGTCCATTCCTAAGAGACCTTGGACCCATATTTTGATGGACTTTGTTACCGAATTACCCTTCTCCAAGGGTCATAATACCATCTGGGTGATTATTGACCGCTTTTCTAAAATGGCACATTTTATTCCATTGACCGGGTTACCGTCAGCTCCCAAGTTGGCTTCTTTATTCATTCGTGAACACTTCCGCCTGCACGGGTTACCTCAGGAGATAGTCTCTGATCGGGGGGTGCAGTTCACGGCAAGATTCTGGAGGGCCCTCTGCTCTGCCTTACAAATAAAGCTCAAGTTCTCATCTGCTTACCATCCTCAAACCAATGGGCAAACTGAACGCGTCAATCAAGATTTAGAGACTTTTCTCCGTGTTTATCTCTCTCCTTCGCAAGACAATTGGGTGGAACTGTTACCCTGGGCCGAGTTTGCCCATAATCATCTGTACCAATCCTCCACTGGTGAGTCTCCATTCTTTATTAATTATGGATTCCATCCTCAAGTTCCAGAATTACCCATCTGTCCTCCGGAAGATGTTCCTGCTGCAGCCTCTACTCTCCGGCACTTCAGTCAAATCTGGAGTAGGGTTCATGCTAACCTCAAGAAAATCTCCGGCCGCTACAAATTCTTTGCGGATAGGAAGCGACGGGCAGCTCCCCAATACAAAGTGGGTGACAGGGTGTGGCTCTCTACCCGCAATCTCCATTTAAGAGTGCCTGCTATGAAGTTTGCTCCAAGGTTCATTGGTCCTTACCCCGTGTTGCAAGTCCTGAACCCGGTTGTCTGCGAATTGGGATTGCCTTCCCACTTTCAAGTACCAAATTCTTTCCATGTCTCTCTCCTTCGTCCTCTTGTTTTGAATCAGTTCCATTCAGAATCTCCTAGGCAAACCTCCGTAGAGACTGAAGCTGGAACGGAATTTGAAATTAAAGCTATTCTTGACTCTCGTTATCTTCACAATAATCTACAGTATCTGGTAGAATGGAAAGGTTATGGTCCTGAGGAGAAGAGCTGGGTCAAAGCTGCTGAAGTCACGGCTCCCCGACTAGTGCGGATCTTCCATTCCAGACATCCAACAAAGCCCAGGAAGTGTCTGGGGGCCACTCCTGGAGGAGGGGGTACTGTCACACACCAGAGGCAGCGGCCGCCGCGCTTACCCCTGTGCGTCTGCTGGTCCGTCTGGCGGCCCCCGCCTCCGGCGGTTGTCGGTCCCGGCGTCTGGCTGACGCTGCTCCCGGCGCTTCCCCGGAGTGTGGGCGCCGCCATTGCACCCGGCGTCACGTGGGCGGGAGTGGGTGGCATCACAGAACCGCTCCACCAATCCTGTTAGGGCGGGAGATTCAAAACCAGACGCCGGGCAGAGCTCTGGCGCCTGAGTATCGTCGCTTTTCCAGAGGTGATCTCCAGTGCTCCTGTGACCGCTGTGCTACCTTCTAGAGTTTCCAGCATCCAGTCAGCTTTCCCAGCATATCATGCTGCTCGCTTACCTAGTCTTCAGTGTTTTTAAACATCGCTCACGAGTTCTTCAATCATCAGCGTCTTTGAACACTGCTCACAAAATCTTCAGTGCCTTATATCATCGCTCACAAGTTCTTAATTCACCAGTGTCTTTATCATCGCTCACAAGTTCTTCATTCATCAGTGTCTTTATCACCGCTCACAAGTTCTTCATTCATCAGTGTCTTTATCACCGCTCACAAGTTCTTCATTCATCAGTGTCTTTATCATCGCTCACAAATTCTTCATTCATCAGTGTCTTTAAACATCGCTCACAAGTTCTTCAATTATCAGTGACTTTAAACATCGCTCACGAATTCTTTCGTTTCTTTCACCATCGCTCACAAGTTCTTTATTCATGTATCTTTAAACATCGCTCACAAATTCTTCAGTAGCCTTTGACATTGCCCACCAGTCCTCTTTCTTCCATGTGTTGCTGTATTGCTCCCTTCCCTAAATAAAGTTCTTCAGCATTTCTTCATCAAACACAATTGTCAGAATCCTGTATGAGGAAAACCTATATCCGGCCGTCTCTGCTCCGACCCAGCTGTGGTGCCTCTTCCCGACCATCGGAGGAGCACCCGAGTTCACAACACTCCCAATCCAGGTCAGTGACACAGATCTGTTCTAATTTATTTAAACTTTATGCATTGAATTTTTCACAGGTTATAACAAAAATAGCTACTAAATTAGAAGCTTGGAGAGATCTTCCTGTTTCATTATTAGGGAGACTTGCAATTATTCAATCAATTATTTTCCCAAAAATCCTATATTTCATGCAGATGCTGCCTATTGCTCTGCAGAAGTCGGATGTAGCTAAATTAGATTCTCTACTCTCAAAATGTATTTGGCAAAATAAAAGACCAAGGATTGCTAGAACTAAATTGAAAACTCCTAAATCGGTGGGAGTATTGGAATGTCCGGATTTGGTGACTTACTCATCTTCAATATTTTTCAGGTATATTAGTGATTGGATATTAAATAAGGCAGTGTATACTGATTCTGAATTAGACCAAGCTGTTTTTCACCCATTTGCCCTTGGGGCTTTGCTTCAGACTAACCCATCTAACATACCAGTACAGATAAAGACACATATTTTATTCAAAGATACATACTCCTCCTGGATCCATATCAATAAGAGTTGCAACAGAAACCCTCACTTGTCTCATTATATACCGCTTTGGGGTAATCCCTCCTTTATACCATCATTGACAAATTCCCTATTTAATCTTTGGAAAAGTAAAGGATTAGATTCCTCACTTAAGGTTTTTGATCCAGGAGGGAATATATTTGATTTTCAAGATCTGGCTCAGCAGTATCAATTGCCATATACACATAGATTTATGTATTTTCAAATGAGACATTACCTGACCACCATAAAAGCACCTAGTCTGAATGATATTTCGTTACCTATTACTTTGTCCCAAATTACCTCTATAGATAAATTGTTAAAATACCTACAGACTAAAAAATATAAAATGCAGTTCTTGTATTCAATACTCATTAAGACATTTTATAAAAATCACCCGCAATGGGAATTCTTATTAAATAAAGGGAAGGGTGTTATTTCGACTTTAACGCAATTAGAGGATATCATTTGTCATCAATCTTCTTCATTAAAAGCCTTGCAATCTAGCTATCTACAGGAAGTTTATATATGCACTCTTCATAGGGCTTACATTACTCCTCATCAAAGACGACATATGATTACTGAAGAGGATGGAAGCTGTATCAAATGTGGAAAAGTAACCGCTAAGTTTTCACATTGTATGTGGGATTGTTTCAAACTAAAAAGATTTTGGTGTAAAGTAGTTTATTTTATTAACTCCATTTTTCATATCCAGGTAATGCCTGATCCATTAGCTTGTATGGATTTAAACTTTCATGTATGGTCGCTAAGGACTGTCAAGAAAAATGCATTTCCACTCCTTATTACGATTCTTACAGTCGCTAGGAAATTTATTTTGATACATTGGACTAAAAAAATCAGCTCCACAATTGGCTGAAGTGAAACAAAAACTTCTACAAATATTATATTTTGACCAAAAATATGCGAGGTTGGATATGCAATCAGGTATGCATAAGTTTTCACAAAAATGGTCCTTATTTATAGAAGTGGTGCTTGATACTCATATAAAGACACACATATTGTCAATATAGGAATATTCCTAATGTATATCGAACATTGATGTTGCCGCAATTAATCTTAATTATTGTGGTATTGCATAACTTATTTGAAGTCTTATTGTAAGGTAGACTAGCCAGACAATATTCTTCTTAACTAAGCCCTTCCCCTTCCCTTCTCTCCTTCCTTTGTCTTGTCTAAAGATTATTCTGGAAGTTTCTTTTCTTTTCTTTGGATTGCAAGTGTATTACCAAAGTGTTTCATACTGTGTACGATTCCTAATTTCGACACTATTGGGAGTTTGTTGTAAATTGTAAATTTTGTACTTTCTCTTATTTCTTCAAAGTGCTGAGAATCTCTTTATTGCTGGACACTTTATTCTTTTCAGTTCTTTTAAAGGCTGTATACACGCTATACGTGTATGGTTTCTGTATGTTTTTTATCTCTGTAAAATTTGAATAAATATATAAAAATAAAATAAAAAAAAAGTGGAATCCTGACATTCACCCACTATTCCCACTCGGTTGATGGGTCCACGCCACCAACCACGCAGGAACAGAACCTGTTGCGAGTGCAGCGACTCCGCGAGGGGACTCGCTGCCGGGATTCCGGCAGACGGGATGCTGCTGTCTGCATAGTGACAGCCAGCATCCCGTCTGCCGGGATATCACATGTATCCTCTCTACAATGTAGGAAAGAGTAATGGGCCCAATTCAGATGTGGTTGGAGTAGCTATTGCTACTGTTTACATAGAAGCAGCAGTGTTAATGGTAATGCAACAGGAGGCGTCATGTTTCCTGCATGCATTACTGATCCGAACTACGTTCTAGGACTCGTGTCGGATCATCCCTGACACCATCGGCTGGTTGCGTAACCCATGGGGACGCGCAAGCCAGCTGCCGCAAGATCTACCAAGAGGCCAGGAAATCTCTGCTCTCTGACAGAGATCCTGGCCTTATCCCTCCCCCGCAGTGGCAGAAACATGCCTCAAGGAAATGTTTCTCAAACTAGCGCTCCTCAAATCCTGCAGCTGTGCTTAACCACAGGTGTACACCACACCAGAATGAGATCACATATATTTACACAGTGGTAAGTTCAGCGCTGGATTTGTACATAAAATACAATAAATAACTTTTGTTCAACAGTAATCGGTATATTTATATGTATGGTTTTCAATCTCCCAAGGGTTTTTTGGTGCGCTCGGTGTTGCAAATAGAAATAACACTTACAATAAATCCCCCTTGATTCGTGCCCATAAAGGTATCTTTATCATCAACAGGACTTCTCCTCTCCTTCACCGCTTAGTCTTTTATACTGCAGTGTGCCGACAACCTCAGTATGCCGTGAATGTCCTCACTTAATCAATGCTGTCTTCGTATTAACCCCACAGATTCTCATTCCCTCTCCTGGAGGAGGCTGCACTCAAGGACTCAGGACTTTCCGGGTGTCCTGGGTCAGATGGATCGGCAGATGGTTGTCTTGTCTTGATGAAGGAGAATACGCTGAAACGCTGCGTACCATGCGCATGCGCATTATCCACCTAATCGCTCTGTTGCGAAAAACGGCAACGAGCGAACAACTCGGAATGACCACCCATGTGAAGAGAAGCATCTTTTTTCTATAGGCAAGAAAACACATCATGATTTGAGAGCTGTGATCTAGAGTGTAACTACAAACTGTCCAGATTTAGGAGTAAATTTTACACTTGCGCTCAACCCCGATTTCTGGTTATGCATGTATATATAATTGTATTCCAAATAATGCAAAAATAAATAAGTTTCAAAATTGTGTTTATTTTAAATGCATTGGTTGCTGATTGTCCAAAATTAGCATAATATGTGTACTATGCTGTAAATGGCTTTCTTAAGCCCTATATTGGTTGTACAGGGGCACAATTGCTCCTTGGGATACTTGAATTGAGTCCAGAACACGAGAAAAAGGGGAAAAAAATGAATGGAGTAGAATGTGAAAAAAAAAGAGTCAGTTTGTTTAAAATGCAGACCTCGGCGTCCCGCTAGTCTATAAGTGAAGTAGTGCACTAGTTGGGATCTAAGCCGTGTTTAATGTTCAAACAGTTAAGGAGGTTGAAATTAAAGAAAGGGGACTCCGGACTGGTCTTAGGAACACTTCTCTCCCAGAGGAAGGCCCCCAAGGGCCAAAACGCGTTGGAGCACTCCAATAACACGACCCGCAACAGCGGCACGATCAAGAAGAAGCGGCAGCACCCGAGACGACACCCGGTCACGTGACTGAAGACCAGGAAGTGATTGCGGGCCACGGACGGCACATAGACATCAAGGAGAAAGTATGTCACTGATGCAGTCAGCAGCGGAGGAGGAGAATCGAGGTGAGTCTCTGTAGGTGGAGGGAGTGCAACAACGAACCGCTCTGAGAGTGGTCGCAGTGCGTGCACTCCAGCCCCCAAGACAGGCACCGAACCCAGGCTGACCGGCCTCCGGCGTGTGACCGAACACAGTCACAGTGCCGGTGGCAGGAGCTAGGGGAGGTAAGACCAGTCCGGAGTCCCCTTTCTTTGATTTTAACCTCCTTAACTGTTTGAACATTAAACACGGCTTAGATTCCAACTAGTGCACTACTTCACTTACAGACTAGCGGGACGCCGAGGTCTGCATTTTAAACAAACAGACTCTTTTTTTTTCACATTCTACTCCATTCATTTTTTCCCCTTTTTCTCGTGTTCTGGACTCAATTCAAGTATCCCAAGGAGCAATTGTGCCCCTGTACAACCAATATAGGGCTTAAGAAAGCCATTTACAGCATAGTACACATATTATGCTAATTTTGGACAATCAGCAACCATTGCATTTAAAATAAACACAATTTTGAAACTTATTTATTATTGCATTATTTGGAATACAATTATATATACATGCATAACCAGAAATCGGGGTTGAGCGCAGTGTAAAATATATATATTCTTGGTACCATTTATTTTAACAAGTTAAACATCAGCAGCACTCCCCGTAACATAGTGTACCTCTGTGCGCAGTCCACCCACCTTTTGTTAGGAGTAAATTTACCTAAGGTCAATATTAATGGGATTTTTTTTACTTTTTTTTTAATTGATATAGATCGATGTTGTGTGTTCAGATTCTAAATCGCACATTTGCTAATATTTTAAAATCACTATTAAAAAAATCATCTGTTAGTAAATGTGTGTTTTAGCCCTTGAAACACCAGAATTTACTAAAGGTCAATATTAATCAGGTTTTTTTTTTGTATTAATTGATATAGATTGATGTTGCGTTTCAGGTACTAAATCACACATTTGTCTGTTAGTAAATGTGCGTCTTAGCACTTGAAACACCACATCGATTTAGATTGATCTAAAAATGTACCCCATAGAATAGTTTCCTGTGTCCCTGGCACTGGACGGATAGTTTTAGGACTGGGTAAAATAATTGGGGGTATATGGTGGTGGTGGTGTGCTTTGACTGCACACCCTAATTCTAAACATAATTAGAAGTGCCACCATGCTGAGACTTGTAGTTCTACACAGATAAAAAGACAATGCAAGTGCTTTAAATAATAAACACTGCTAATCAGAATAATTAGAAGAGACTCTGCAATATAACACAGTAGTTGGGGGTGGCCTGATTCTTCAATAGCATTAGGCACCCATTCCATACATGTAATAATCCGGTTGCCCCCTCCGGGAGGTGGCAGACAAATGGGAGGTGTGGTGCTGCAATCATGTTATTGTGGTCCTGTCACCCATTATACGATTCATTCGGGAAGTGGGTTGCGTCTAGGAGACAGGCCTACTCTCCCTAAAGGCCAGGAAAGCCACCTGATAGGTATGACCCAGTCAAGGTGATGGGACCACGCTCACTTTTTTTCTAAAGAACGCAAAAATCAGCTGGTAGAGGGTATGATAAAATTACATACAGTATGAGGCTATAAGTTGAAGGAACAGCTCAGTCTCCTGTAAAGAGCACTTCAAATTCAGTTAATAGAAAATGTGTACATGGTATGACAAAAAAAATATATCTACTAAACAATATCTTAGTAACTTTTTCAATACAACAAATAAATATTTCTCTTCATGTAACCAGTAATATGTCAGGTCATGGTCAATTTAACAATAAATTAATGTAGTGGTGCAATAAGCTCATTTACTTTAAAGAAGCAAACCCTGGTAATAAATTATGAAGCGCACATCTTTAAAGTTGTAAAGCAACAGCTGCAGTAAACATTAATTATAGTAATAACTGTACCCAGGAATCAATTTCTTTAATTAGTAGCCGCAATACGGAATAATAAAGAAAATTGCTAAAAGATCAGAACATGGGGGTACACTAACCTAGCATATGTAAACGCGTTATATATATATATATATATATATATATAAATATATATATATATATGGTGTAAGGTTAGTGTATCCCATGTTCTTAACTTTAGCCAAGAAGTTTCTTATTTTACTGATTTCTCTGAGTCCCATCAATACACACACTACAACTCTGTTGCTGCATTATCCCTTTTGCAATAAAGATTTCAGAATTCAAACGAACTCTTCCACCACCCTGTCGCCCCCCCTTCCCCGTAGCTGCGGACGGAAGTGACGCAAGGCTTTCCCGCTTGGCTCCTTCGCTCAGTCGCCCAGATCGCGGATCTCCGTGGCTGGCAGGCGCAGCGGAAGATGGCGGACGGAGTGGATCACATAGACATTTATGCGGACGTAGGAGAGGAATTTAACCAGGTATAGGGGCCGCCGAAACTCTATCCTGTGCTCCGCTCGCAGGGCCTGGTGGGTGGGGGTACGAGCAGCAGTAGGAGAAAGGCCTCCATGTGCCCTCGCTGAGTTGTTCAGTGGGTGTGTAAGGGTCGCACCGTGTGCTGCCGGGCTGGACCCCTGATCACCCGGAGGCTGGAATGAGGCATGCCGAGCTCCGCTTCCATTGTCCCAGTCCTCGTGTAGGGTAGGCCGCAGCCCCGCCTCCCCCTGCTGTGTACCAGACCTGGGAACAACAAAGGCTTTCTCCTGAGCGGCTGCCCGGGCTTGGGAGTGAATATGGCACGTAGTGCTGCGCTCAGAGACTGCTGCTCCTCTCCGGGGTAGTGGCGTGTGTGTTGTGTGTTATGAGGGAGATCTCCAGTGTGCAGTGTTGTTACAGGCATTGTCTGCGTTCCAAGATGGCATATTACACATCGGGTGCTGTATCTGTGCTTATATGCTCTATCCGCTCGCATAGTCACAGACGTGTATATAAAAATGAATGCTTGAATATCTTGAAAGATGTGCCCAAATAACTGATTGCTGCTGTTTACATTAGAAACTTAAGGGGGAGATGTATCAAATATTGGAAAGATAAAGTGTAGAAGTTGCCCATACTATCCAATCTGCTTTTATCATTTTACAAGCATTTTGAAAATTATTACAGAAGCTTATAGGTTAACACCAACTTCATTATATATCTCTTAATTGTTAACGGTGAGTACTTAAATGATAGCACAGAGACAGCTTCCTGTGCCTTAGCAAAGCCTTGTATGTGACTGCTAAGACTTCAACATTACCAGGCATGAGTTAACTTTTAGTATGTTCTAGCAAAAAAAGATGTAGCTTTAATTCAAAATATAGTTGATCCTTTAGTACTTTCATTAGCCTGTCATACAGGGATGACACTCATCATGACCCTATAAGCAGAGCCGGCCCTAGCTAATTTGATGCCCTAGGCAAAATTTTGTCTGGTGCCCCCTAGCTCCACCGCTAGTTCTGCATCTGTACCTGCAACGCTCAGGTAGTGGGGCCCACCAGGGGGTTACCCTGTGGGCCAGTTCAACTCTGCACAATGCCACACAGTAATGACCATAATACATATAATTCCACACAGTAAAGGAACCTTACACATATGCCCCACATTAGTAATGCCCATAATACACATAATGCCACACAGCAATGCACCTTACACATATGCCCCACATTAGTAATGCCCATAATACACATATACTTCCACACTTGCTGGTTATACAAAAAGACCAGTATCAAACATGTAGAAACTGTCCATTCTCTTCACTATTCAGTCAGTGTGTTTGCTGGTGTCTGTTACTGCATGCCTTTTACTTTATACTGTGGGAGTGATATACTCTGCCCTCCAGTCTGATGTGTCCGAAAGTCATGCTGCACTGATGTTTCATATAGAAAAGCACAACGCAACTTACTGACCACGTTACAGTGCTGGGTGGCAGGGGAATTTTACGGCATGGACTGACTAGGAAATAAAGTGTGGGGAGAACATTGCCCATGTTATGTCCCTGCAGACACCTGGGAATTGCACAGGGATAAGGGACACAGGATAACAGGGCCCCCCTCCCCTATGTGCACAAGCAGTATAGGTGATGTCAGGTTTCTGTGAAGCAGTCTTCCAAAATACACATGTGTTATAGAAGCCATCCAGTAATAACCTTATATAGTCAGTAAAAATGTCACAGGTCCAGGAATTGCATTTACTGGGCTTCTGCTGTCTGTCTGAGGTTTCACAAGTCAGGGGCATTCAAGCATGTCAGAGGAAGTTTAAGGCACAGTGTGCATTTTTTTTTAACAAATTTAAACAGCAGTGTATACAAGTACTGATTGAATACATTTGGAAAGTAACAGTTAGTTTGCAGACTGTCCCTCCCAGCATGAGATACTGCAGGGACATGCTTGGATGCCCCTAGACATGCTTGGATGCCCTAGGCAAATGCCTAGCCTGCCTATAGCTAAGGCCGGCTCTGCCTACAAGCTATCACTCTTGTTATATGTAATATGTAGACTGTGGTTTTTTTTTGTGTGTGTGAGATTTGGGGCTCTATTTACTAAGTATTTTATGGAGATAGACCTAACTATTATTTTTCAAATCCATTTTGTAACATGGCAGTTAGGAGCTGACTGGCTGGTACTTTATCTCTGTTCAAGACTTAGTAAATGGACCCATTGGTTTTTGTCTGTTTATAAGTACTGGGACCCATGCTTAAGTACATTAGACAATACGAGGGATGCATGTGTGGCCCTCTATTCTTCAAAAGGACAGCAGGTTACAATTAATATTTGATCAAGGGGTCAGCAAGCTTCTTCATGTGAATTAAGTGTTTACAAACTATGACAAATTCCGTGTGACCAGATTTCCCCTCATATTTTCCCAGTTTAGAGTAGAGTAAGGCAATAATGTAATTTTGTATTGAGGTTTCTCTTTGAGAAACTGTTGCGCTTGTTGCTTTATAGTGCCCCATATAGTGATGGAAGGTGGTTTATAAGAACAATTGATGAGCGTGCTTCAAAATTCTGCCTATGCACATTGTAATGTGATCAGACTTCAAAGCACAAACATTACCTGCCATATAAACCTGCTTCCACCACTAGAATGCCATTTTTTGGTTGGCTATGAAGTTATTCATACTAATGCTGGGAATGAACTAGATTATACTTATCAGCCATTTAAAAGAACGAACGATATATTGTGAGCTGGTCGACGGGTGTGTGCACCTGGTATGTCTATGAACTAACGTCATTCGCAGACATGCTGCCCGATGGTCAATAAATCTGAAGATAGATCGGCACATCTGGCTGTGTGTATGGGCAGTCCAATTTCAAATGCGTGCTTAGTTGTGACGTCAGGACGACACATTGAGTGGCCGATTGGTAAGTGCATATACTTACCTGAATCAGCAGCTCTGCTGGTGCGATGGCGAGTCAGACGACATGGTTCTGCGTGTACCCTGGCTTAATGATCTAACTGAGCTAGAAATCCTATCATTTCTATATATTATTTTGAGTTAACCTTTGTGGATCAGTTATGCCATTGTCCCTGGTGCCCATCTGAATACATGTCCTGACTTATGCCGGGTATATACTAGACGATAATTTGAAAAATGTTCTCTATTCCACAATCAAGTGGAGTTATCAAATAACCCGTTTTCAGCGGTCTTTCTGTAACTCAAAATATTGTCACTGGCGTAGATAACTTTGAATTTGTTACAGTATTGCAAGAAATATAATATGGGGTAAATAAACTGATTCAAATGATATCAAACATACTACCCAATCTACCATATACATTAGATTTTCTTTAACAATTCGGGCTTTGCTTTCTGAATCACATACACATTCTTTTAGAATATCAGGATAGAGTTCTTTTGGGTTCTTATTTATTTTGTATTATTTTGTAAGTTTAACTGGTGGCGATTTCTCTTTCATCCATCTGGGGGACGCTGCGCCCTTACTTGTGAGTTAGAGGTGTGTGGTTGTGGATAGAGATGTGTAGCTCACTCTTGAGCCGCTCTTTTGAGCCGGCTCTACGGAGTGAGCTGGGTGAGCCGTGAGCCGTTTCAAGTGAGCGGCGGTTCACTCACCAGTTCACCAGGCTGTGTGTCAGCTGAGCAGCTCCCCTCCATCTGTCTGTAGCTAATTTGCATGACATTGATTCATGATGACTCATGAGAAGAACGGAGTGAGTGACTCGCTCCCGGCTCAAGGCAGGAAGTGGAACTGAGCCGGCACAGTGAGTGAGCTGCGCCGTACTTCACTGAGTCAATGGAACAGAGCCGGCGCAGTGAGCTGCGGTTCTTCACTGAGTCAGTGTATCATTATACACACTGACTCAGTGAAGAACCGCAGCTCACTGCGCCGGCTCTGTTCCACTTCCTGCCTGGAGCCAGGAGGAGCGCTGAGAGTCCGTTCTTCTCATGAGTCATCATGTTCTCTCAACAGGCCAGGGCAGCATGCGCGCCTCCGCCGCCAGTGTTGTGAGTGACTGACGCAGGCAGTTTCCCCGCTGACGCAGTGCTCGCTACGCTATCGCCAGTAGCAGCCAGGTAATAGTGGAAAGTGAAGTAATAATAATACATATCACTAGTTACACTTGCTAGAAACGTCTCAAGGTCTCATGCTGTCATGCTGTCCAGGTCAGGATATTGTGCACCTGGGAAACCCAGACCATATTGATGGGAAAGTGAACTTCTCTAATTGAACTGTTGCCACCGTGACCATTTAGAGAAGTTCACTTTCCCATCAATTTGGTCTGGGTTTCCCAGGTGCACAAATGTAAGGTCTTGTAAGAAAACCAAACAGATTTTTTTTTTAATACCAAATACCAATATAATGTAATTAGTGAGCCGTGAGCCGTTCAAAAGAACCGGCTCTTTTCCATGAGCTGAACCATTCAGAGCCGCTCACGGAAAAGAGCCGAGTTGCCCATCTCTAGTTGTGGAGTTTGGCACAGAACTATTAAAATCTGACTCCTCCCCCCTCTAACCCCTCCCATCTCCTTCCTGCCTAGCCAGCACCTCTGTTTTAGTTTTGTGCCTGTGGAGTACAGACAGATTTTTTTTCTCTGAAGATTTTAGTTAGGTATTTTCTTATTTTATTACTTGGAGTGCCTAGTCCCTGTATACAGGTGACAGGTACTACTAGAGTGGGGTTAGCTAGAATTCCCACTCTATTCTGCTGCTGGAGGCCACCACACTTCGGTCACTGGGGCTGGATTCCTGTTTCTAAGAAGTCGGCAGTGAGGAGGTACAGGATAGTCACAATCTGTCTCTGACAGTATTGGTCTATCCTTCCTATATCTTTCATGTATATATATTTATGTCTGTTTTTTTATATTTATTACTTTGCGTGTCCTCCCTCCGCTCTCTCTCCGGAGGTGAGCGGTGGAGCGCAGTAACAAGGATTTATTTATTCCTGCTACTGTTTTGTTGGCTGGGTAGCTCGGGAGAGTGGTGAGTCACTCCCCGGGGGATCGCTAGATGCTGCCCGAACAGAGCCGCTGTAAGTAGCGGCGCTTGGGAGCCGCTGTAAGTAGCGGCGCGCGGGAGCCGCTGGCTTCCGGCTATAGCGCGCCTACGCTGAGCTGCCCGGCGCTTACTTACTTCAAAGAAGGGACGGATTCCCGCCCTGCACTGCCTCGTGCGCACTCCCGTCCAGCGTCTGCAAAGCTCCGGGCGCCATCTTCTCCAGAGGCAGTACGGGGGACACTGTGCAGCACCCACAGCTTGGACACTTTTTCAATACTACTTAGTGTTCACTCTAGGAATTTTTTAGGGCAGGGTGCTGATCACGGGTAGGGCACATTTTTCATTCGGGAGGGCACATTTTTCGTTCGGGAGGGCACATTTTTCAATTAGAAGGGCAAAATTAGGTACATACTATAATGCTTGGTCCTCCCATTCCCACATGATAAAGAATGGGCAGTGCGCGCCAAAGGCGAAAATTTAGGGGCGTTGTTTTTCGTGGGGTTAGGGGCATGGCCACATAATAGTGGCAATTCACATTACACCACACAATAGTGCAGCTAATACACACTGCACCAGGTAGAACCTCCTATACACACTGCGACAGGTAGAGCACGTTATACATTTGCGCCAGGCAGAGCACATTCTACACTTTGCGCCAGGCAGAGCACGTTATACACACTGCGCCAGGTAGAGAGCACTGAGACACACTGCACCAGGTAGAGAGCACTGAGACACACTGCACCAGGTAGAGAGCACTGAGACACACTGCACCAGGTAGAGAGCACTGAGACACACTGCACCAGGTAGAGAGCACCGAGAAACATTGCACCAGGTAGAGAGCACTGAGAAACATTGCACCAGGTAGAGAGCACCGAGAAACATTGCACCAGGTAGAGAGCACTGAGAAACATTGCACCAGGTAGAGAGCACCGAGAAACATTGCACCAGGTAGAGAGCACCGAGAAACATTGCACCAGGTAGAGAGCACTGAGAAACATTGCACCAGGTAGAGAGCACTGAGAAACATTGCACCAGGTAGAGAGCACCGAGAAACATTGCACCAGGTAGAGAGCACCGAGAAACATTGCACCAGGTAGAGAGCACTGAGAAACATTGCACCAGGTAGAGAGCACTGAGAAACATTGCACCAGGTAGAGAGCACCGAGAAACATTGCACCAGGTAGAGAGCACCGAGAAACATTGCACCAGGTAGAGAGCACCGAGAAACATTGCACCAGGTAGAGAGCACCGAGAAACATTGCACCAGGTAGAGAGCACCGAGAAACATTGCACCAGGTAGAAAGCACTGAGACACATTGGAGGAGGAGGGGGGGTAGATGGTTCCGCACACACATAAGACAAGGGGTAGTGGGGCCACACACAGGGGGTTGGGGGGGGCAGGAGGGCACAAGGTGTCACACACACGGGGGGGGGCGCACAAACCAGGGTGAGGGGGGTAAAGTGTGCCACACACAAAGGCTGGGGGTAAATGGGGTCACATGCAGGGGGTGGGGGCAGGATATGGCAATGCATTAAAATACATGTTCATTACTTTGTGTGTATCTACTTACTCACACTCTGGCAGCTGAGGGTCACACTCCGGTAGATGGGTACGCTGGCCAGTGGCACTGGCTGGTGGGAGATGGGGGCTGCCCGCGGGTGTCTGGCCATGCACACAGAGAGGAGGGAGGGCTGGGTTTGCCTCGGCGGGAGAGGCAAACCCAGCCCTCCTGTCTCTCGCAGAGGAGGGGAGATGCGGCGGCTGACAACTAAGGACGGACGAGGTGGGCGGGCGGGACGGACGAGGTGGGCGGGACAGATGGGGCGGTACAGACGGGGCGGGCCGCGGAGGTCTCTGTCTCTCATGCAGGGAGACAGTGTGACTGTGATTAAGCACACTGGATTACTGCAGTAATGTGTCCGGTGGCTTGGCGGGGTCCGGCGGGCAGCAAAGTGCGGGGCGGGAGGGCGCACACAAATGGGCAGGGCGGCATTCAGGTGTCTAAAAAAGGGGCAGGGCGCAGCGCCCTGTGAAAGACACCTAGAGTGAACACTACTACTCACCCTGTTTATTCAGTGGGGGTCACCTAACAACAGGTATACTTTGGGGGCATAATGTTATTCTATACTTTAATGAGAGTTAACAGAATTTTCTCTGGCTGGGTCCACAGGATTATCCACAGGATAACATTGGGATATTGTCGAGCGACAGCGAAAATGGCACCAACACGGTCACGAGCTTTCTGGCCTCCCAGGATGCATTGGGGCCTCCACTATATAGTCCCGCCCACTGACTCAGTCAGATCAGTTTTTTGCTTGGTGCGGCAGGAAGCCGCATGGTCACAGGGCTGCTGTGAAAGCAGCCTCAAGTTTTCATTACTTTATTTTTATAGACTTACTGTTTTGGTTTGAGCGACTTCTCTTAACAGCGTCTTAAACGTATATTAGAAAGAGTCGCTCCAACAACTCCCCACCGGGTCGCAACAACGCTTACCTTCGCGGTACAGTGCTGTCTCGACGGGCGTCTGTGTCGGATGTTCTAGCAGGTCCAGCAGACGTTACCAGGCTGTGGCCGGAGCATGGGGAGACAGTGAGTATATGGACTTCCTCTTACTAGAGGGGTCAGGACACAGCTACGCTGATTTGGTGGAGACTACAAACAGCGTGTTGATGCGCCGAACATCTCGAGTGTGACAGCGCTACGCTCCGGGGATCATAGGCGCCAGGACTAGGTGAGGCCGCGATCCTGGGAGTTTAAGTCAACAGGGGGTTTCAGACGCTCTCCTGGCCGTCCCTCCTCCGAGTTCATGGCCAGTTCCCGCGGGTCTCTCGTTTCATGAACTGAATGACCTCACTTCCGGCTCAGACGCTACCACGAGGGTACTCGGTCGCAGCTTAGACGCTGCGGTTGTGTACACTGGATATAAACCCGCCCAGACCGAGTCGCAGGCCTTTAGTGTCTGCATGCACGTGGAGTCGCTCAGCGTCCGTGTGTGAGCGTCCGTGTCCGTTATCAGTTACCAAGAGCGGCAGTGTACACCAGTAGCGTCTGAATCCACTCAGCGTCTTTCGAGCGTCTTTGCTTGGATATGGAAGTGTGGTGAGTCTCCCTGTATCCCGCTCCCTGGAGGCAGGGTATACAGTACTAAAAATTCCTTCTACTTCTTAGTGTGCACTGTTAATTTTTAGTACCTATTGCATATGAGACCTGTATATTACTGTGTTTTCTGCATGTTATGTTGAAAAAGAACCAGTTAAACAGAAGTACAATTTTCCTACTTATGTATAAGTTATTATGGAGGTTGTATTCTCATATGACAATGTCTAATGCTTTAACATGTGACTGACTGCTAGTATGTGTGCTGACTTTTCTGTGTAATGTCAGTCCTGTTCTGACCCTCAAATCAGGTGCACTGTGGTCAGATTGATTTCACCTCTATATACTGATTATAGGGTGTGGCTCAGTCACAAAATTGTGTAGTCAATATCAGAAAAAATGTCTGTGAGCGGCAAAAGTGATGAGGAGAATTTGTCAAGCACTCCTACAGCCCTAACATGCTTATCTTGTAAGTCAGGGGTAATTGATATGATTCAATTGGTCACTTATGAGGGTTTGTGTGCAAACTGTTTCGCTTTTCAGCGAAGTAAAAAACAGGAGTTAGTTCAACCTCCAGTAGAGCCACCATGGAATATGTTCGCAAAGACAATGTCTTCAATAGCGGACAGGTTAGCTCCAGTAGCACCACCTCAAGGGTTAGGTTACACTATGAACCCATACATGCAGCTCCCTTCCTATGGTTTGGTTCCAGTAGCCTCTACAAGCAACCAAGTGGTAGGTAAGACTAAGACAGATACGTCTGTATGGCAGACTACACAAGAGGATACATCGGATGATGATGCGGAAACAATAGATTCAACTCCGTATGATGATCAGTCGCAGAGCTTTAGTTCAGATGATGTAGCTGAACTCATTAATGCAGTAAAGGCTGTGCTTTCTCTGGAAGAACCAGCCAAGACAGCGTTAAAAGCAAAAGCACCTGTATTCAAACGAACAAAGTCAGTGAAAGCTGAATTTCCAGCGTCGGAGGAGTTGACGGAAATGATGGATGAGTCTTGGGCAGCGCCCGGTAAAAAGTATAAGATTCCTAGGAGATGGGATTCTTATTATCCATTTCCTGCTGGAGATTGTTCGAAGAGAGAAGTTCCTCCAAAAGTAGATGCACATGTTCTGCGACTAGTGCACAAATCTGCTTTGCCACTGTCATCTACCTCTTTGAATGATGTCACAGACAGGAGGGTAGAGAGCCTATTGAAAAATATTTTTTCTCTTGTGGGTGCAGTGGTAAGACCTGCTATGGCTTCGGCCTGGGTAGCAAAGGCAATGGGCGAATGGATAGAGGAACTAGAGAATGACATCCCCTCTCCTACTAGGGAGCAAGAGGATCGTCTTTGCAGTTTAAGACAATCTGCCCAGTATTTAGAAGAAGCAGCCATTGATGTAGGCACTGTTGCTTCTAAAGCTTCAGCCCTGGCAGTAGTCGCTCGCAGAGCAGTCTGGCTACGGACCTGGAAGGCAGATGCGGAGTCCAAGAAGGAATTGGAAGCATTGCCTTTCGTGGGTAATATATTATTTGGAAAACCTTTATCGGATATCCTAGAGTCAGAGGCTGAATCGAAGAAGGTCAGATTTCCGGCTACCTACAACCCTAAGTCCAAGGGTTTAAAATTTCGCTCATTTCGCTGGCAAAGCAAAGCGAAAGGTAAAGAGGAGCCTAAACAACCCCAGTTTAAATCCAGGGGTAGGAAGCAGTGGCCTAGCAAAAAGCCAGCTTCCAAACCTGAACAAAAGCCCTCAGCCTGAAGAGACGGGCCTCCGCCTGGAGGATTCCAGGGTTGGGGGCCGACTCCTGCAATTTGCACCCACATGGCAACAGTCAACAACAGATACCTGGGTGCAGAAGGTAGTATCTCAGGGGTATGGGTTCCCATTCAGGAGGCAGCCTCCTCAAAGATTTTTTTGCACCAGCCCGTCTCGTATAGAGTCGAAGGCCAATGCCCTGCAAGAAGCAGTCCAAAAATTACTGCAGTCAGGTGTGATTGTCCCAGTACCTCCATCACAAAAGGGACAGGGGTATTACTCCAATCTGTTTCTAATCCAGAAACCAAATGGGTCATATCGACCAATTCTAAATCTGAAGATGTTGAACAATTACATATGGATCCCGAAGTTCCACATGGAGACGTTACGCTCCATAATGTTGGCTATGGAACCGGGAGACTATATGGTATCTCTGGATGTGCGGGATGCTTACCTACATGTGCCTATAGCACTATCACATCAGTGTTACCTCAGGTTTGCCATCCTCAAGGAACACTTCCAGTTCCAAGCTCTGCCCTTCGGGCTAGCTACAGCACCCAGGGTGCTTACCAAGATCATGGTGGTTATGGCAGCTTGTCTGCGCAAACAAGGGATAAGGATATTCCCATACCTAGACGACCTATTAATCTTAGCACAGTCGCAAGATTTACTGTTGAGCCATCTCCAACAGACGATAGTTTGTTTACAGAGACACGGGTGGCTCATAAATTGGGAGAAGTCGTCCCTGAATCCATCACAGCGGATGGTTCATTTGGGAGCCATATTGGATTCAGACCTACAGAGAGTTCTCTTACCAGAGAAGAAAATAGTCAAGGTGCAGGTCATGGCTCAGGAAGCGTTGCAAGCCCAGACAATGTCAGTCCATGCAGCAATGCGACTGTTGGGTCTGATGGTATCAACGTTCGACATGGTGGAATATGCGCAATTCCACTCCAGACCATTGCAGCATCTCATTTTGACAAAATGGAACGGAAATCATCAAACAATAAAGAAGCAGATGATAAAGATTCCAGTAAATGTAAAAAGGTATCTAGCATGGTGGCTACAGACAGACCATTTAAACAAGGGGAGACCCTTTTGGATAAAAGAGTGGCAAGTCCTGACGACAGATGCCAGCCTGCAAGGTTGGGGGGCGGTACTCGGAAGCCTATGGTTCCAGGGAAAATGGACCGCAAGGGAAAGTCGCCTGCCGATAAATCTGTTAAAAATAAGAGCCATTTACTTGGCCCTAGTTCAGGCAAAGGACAATCTACAAGGAAGACCAGTCCAGATCCGCTCAGACAATGCGACGGCAGTAGCATACCTAAATCATCAAGGAGGGACTCACAGCAAGAGTCTGATGGAGGAAGTAACTCCCATTCTAAAGTGGGCAGAACTCCATCTCCCAGCATTGTCAGCAGTATTTGTCCCGGGTGTACTAAATTGGGAAGCGGATTTTTTCAGTCGGCACACCATTCAGGAAACCGAATGGGCACTACACCCAGAAGTGTTTCAGACACTGGTGAACAGATGGGGTCTACCGGAGATAGACCTTATGGCGTCTCGTCTAAACAACAAAGTTCCGAGGTACGGATCAAGAACAAGGGACCCAGGAGCAGTCCTGGTAGACGCACTGTCAGTAGAATGGAGGTTTCAGCTGGCATATCTGTTTCCTCCAATATCTCTGTTACCCAGAGTAGTGAGAAAGATAAAACAGGCAAAAGGAGCAATCATTCTAATAGCTCCAGCTTGGCCAAGAAGGCATTGGTACACAGATCTGTGGAGAATGTCCGTGGAAGCACCGATACTGCTCCCTCAACGTCCAGATCTGTTAATGCAGGGTCCTTGTTGTCACAGTCATCTGGATCGCCTGTCTTTGACGGCGTGGCTGTTGAAACCTCTATCTTAGAGGCTAAAGGATTTTCAAAGCAAGTAATCCAAACCATGCTTAGAGCAAGAAAGCCGCCTTCGGCCCGTGTATATCATAGAATATGGCAAGCCTATATTCATTGGTGTTCTGGAAAAAATTACAATCCAAGAGCCTTTAAAGTAGCTAGAATTTTGTTTTTTCTGCAGGCAGGATTGGATAAGGGGTTGAAGGTTGCTTCCTTGAGGGTGCAAGTCTTAGCGTTGACTGTTGACAGCAGAAGATTGCTGACCTACAGGATGTACGTACGTTTTTCCAAGGAGTAGTATATATTCAACCTCCATTTGTTCCTCCTGCAGCTCCCTGGGATTTGAATTTAGTTCTTAAATTTCTCCAGGGTCCTTTGTTTGAACCACTTGAGAGAGCGGATCTTAAGTGGTTAACGATTAAAGTTCTTTTTTTACTGGCAATGGCGTCAGCCAGAAGAGTGTCAGATTTAGGAGCATTATCATGTAAGTCTCCTTTCCTAAGTTTTTTTTCCAGACAGAGCAGTTCTCAGAACGAGATCTAGTTATCTTCCAAAGGTGGTGTCAAAGTTTCACCTGAATGAAGAGATTGTAGTCCCAGCTTTTCAGGTATCGGGACTATCTGCGGGAGAAGCGTCACTGGACGTGGTCCGGTCTTTAAAAATCTATATAGATCGTACTAGTGCCATCAGGAAAACAGATTCCCTCTTCATCCTCTACGGATTCCATAGGAGAGGTTGGCCTGCTAGTAAACAGACGCTGGCGAGATGGCTCCGAGTGGTAATATCTGAAGCTTATTCTCATGCAGATCTCCCTATTCCAGCTAATGTCTCTGCACACTCTACACGTAAGGTAGGTCCTTCTTGGGCAGCACAACAGGGTGCATCAGCAGAACAGATATGTAAGGCAGCCACATGGTCTTCCATAAACACATTCATCAGACATTATGCCTTGGATACTTTTGCCTCTCATGACGCAGACTTCGGGCGAAAGGTCCTCCTGTGCAATCAGGAGCGTCCCCACCACTAAAATGGCTTTGGGAATCCCAATGTTATCCTGTGGATAATCCTGTGGACCCAGCCAGAGAAATATACGTTATGGTAAGAACTTACCGTTGATAACGTGATTTCTCTTATGTCCACAGGGATCCCACCCGGACGCATCTGATTTGAGGATCTAGACAAACACTAAAAACCTCTTCCTTCTTGTATGGAAGGGTGTGCATGTGTGTTCTTATCGCCTGTACAGGTCTCTACCTAATGTTCCTGCCTATAATCGCTGTGGAAAGAACTGATCTGACTGAGTCAGTGGGCGGGACTATATAGTGGAGGCCCCAATGCATCCTGGGAGGCCAGAAAGCTCGTGACCGTGTTGGTGCCATTTTCGCTGTCGCTCGACAATATCCCAATGTTATCCTGTGGATACCTGTGGACATAAGAGAAATCACGTTATCAACGGTAAGTTCTTACCATAACGTATATTTTTTCAATATAAATTACACAGTATAATTCACAGTACTGTTCACTACTCTACTGAGTTTATAGTTCGTTGGTAGTGCATTTGTTAAAAAAAAAAAAAAAAAAAAAGTTTAATTATGACAATAAGCCAGACAGATCTACAAGGGGGAAGACACCCTCGGTGGTTTATTTTCCTGCTTACAATGTGGGTCAAGGCTCGCTAAGGGTAGCGCGGACGTGGATACCCTCTGTGCTTCATGCTCTGGTGCATCTGTGGTGGACCAATAGGGAGGTTCTGCGGATCTGTCTCTGCCTCCTTGGGCCAGGAACATCCGGTGTGGGCTCAAAATATGGGCAGATGTCTTGCTGATTTATCTCGGCCCCTAAACAAGTTTGTAAACTCTGCCGGCAGTTCTTCTGCTACAACACGGCCACAACCGTTGCCCGCTATAACTTTCTGGGGGAGGAGTTGGAGTCATTCCCATTGGAGAATGGGGAAGTAGACCCAGAGTGGGACGAGGTTTCGGTCTGGGAAGATGATTTTTCTACTAGCTCAGCTGTTTGCTGATAGACACCATCCGTCAGACTCTTAATAACAGGGATATTTTAAAGGAGCCCTGACTTAAGCCGGATTCTCGTTTCCAAGCCCCTAAGAAATTGAAATTTCTATATCCTTTTACAGAAAACCGCCCCAAAGGTAGACGCTCCCATTTCACATTTAGCAGGAGCTACGGTTATTCCTTCTGTACAGTCTGTGACGTTGAAAGATCCTACAGATAGGAAGATTGAAACAATGCCTAAATCTGTTTTCTCTATCACAATTCTAGCTGGCGCTTGGGTCCTCAAGGCCGCGGATGACTGACTAGCACAGGTCATATCTGGAATGCAGTTTGACGATCCATCGGAAGCCATTCAATTAGCAGAACAGATTTCGGAGGCTCTTACTTATGTGGGTGAGGCCTTGGTTGATTCTGCTGCGCTACACTCCCGTATTTCTGCCTTGACCGTGACAGCAAGACGGTCTCTTTGGCTTCGGGTCTGGAATGCCGATTTTGACTCCAAACAGACCTTGTCGGCAGTACCCTTTGAAGGTGAGTTCTCTTTGGGTCGGAATCAAAGAAGATTATTTCAGATACTACAGGAGGGCAAGAGCCCCTTTCTTCCAGTTGCTCCTCCGAAACCGAATACTACAAGGGTTCGGTCCTTTCATGTACAGGGCAGAGGTAGTTTCCATTCCTTTCGTGCTTGCTCCACATACCCACGAAAAGAGATTCAGAGGTAGAAGTAAACCTGCCGACAAACCTACTGCATGACAGTTCACGATTTCCGGAGGGATCAGTGACAGTTGGGACTCGGTTACTACAGTTAAAAGAAGTGTGGCTCCTGTCGAACCCAGATCGGTGGGTGACGGAGGTCATATCCAGAGGATATATGTTAGATCTCGAGGAACCAGTCCCATATCGTGTGTTCATCACTTCTCTTCCAAACGGTCCCTCCAGACGTCGAGCTCTTCGTCAGGCAACAGCCACTCTTTTATGAAATGAAGTAATTATTCTAGTTCCCGCTCAGCAGAGAGGTCGGGGATTTTACTCGTGGACAAACTGGACGGTTCGTTTCAAACCAAAAGTTCAAAATGGAATCCATCCGCTCGATTATCGTCGCCATGGAACCAGGGGGATATTTGGCTTCATGAGACATAAGACGCCTATCTGCTTGTTCCTATTTGGACGGGTCATCAATCTCTTCTGAGATTCGCAGTCGGCCTTGACATTTTCAGTTTCAGGCTCAAAGATCATGGGCCATGTGGTGGCAGTTTTGCAGTGTCAGGGAGTCAACATTACTCTGTATTACTCTGTATTTGGATGATCTGTTGATCAAGGCCCCGTCAGAGTTGATTCTTCACCAGAACTTGCGTCTCACAATAGAGACTCTACAGTCATTCAGATGAATAATAAATTGTCCAAAGTCGTCTTGGCTTCCTTCCCAGAAAATTATGTTTCTGGGACTCTTATTCGACACCAACAACCAGAAAGTGTTTCTTCCTCAGGACAAGATTCAGGACATACAGTCCAGAATTCGAACACTGCTGCATTTACAGGTGGTTTCGGTTCTCCAATGCATGCAGGTGTTAGGCAAGATGGTGGCAACCTTCGAGGCAGTTCCATATGCCAAGTTTCATGCTCGACCCCTTCAGGCTCAGATTCTCAACTGTTGGACTCGGACAGGGCCTCATCTCAAATTACAGCTGGTCCGCTTGTCTGTACAGACTCGTCAGTCGCTTCGCTGGTGGCTTCACAGCTCCAATTTGACCAAAGTAGTTCCGTTCACAATTTGGTCTTGGGTGATGGTCACCACAGACGTCGGCCTCAGAGGTTGGGGGGCGGTGTTTCAGACTCATCACTTTCAGGGGCTCTGGACCAGTCAAGAGTCAAAGTTGCAGATCAACATCTTGGAGTTGAGGACAATCCGGAATGCACTACTTCGGATTCAAACCAGGGTACATGGTCATCCAGTGCTGATTCAGTCCGATACCGCCACGGCAGTTGCTTACATAAACAAGCAAGGAGGCACTCAAAGCTGATCCGCCATGACAGAAGTCGCTCAGATTCTCACATGGGCGGAAGATTGGGTTCCGGCCAGATCAGCGATTCACATTCCAGGAATCGAGAACTGGGAAGCGGATTTCTTAAGCCTTCACACGCTGCATCCAGGAGAGTGGGCGTTTCACCAGGTGGTGTTTCTGACTCTAGTAGCCCGGTGGGGGATGCCCGATGTAGATCTGATGGCGTCTCGTCTCAACAATAAACTTCCTCTCTACGGGTCGCGTACTCAGGACCCTCAAGCAATTCTAATCGATGCACTGATGGCGCCGTGGCACTTTCAACTGGGATATGTGTTTCCACCATTTCCACTAATTCTTCAACGCATTCAGAGAGAAGGTCTTCCAATCATTCTGGTGGCCCCAGATTGGCCATGCTGACAGTGGTACACTCTTCTGCGCAATATGGTCGTCGAGGAACCATTCCAACTCCCTCTGCATCCAGATCTTATGATTCAATTACCATGTCACCACCCAGGTTGGCTCAGCTGGCTTTGACGGCTTGGTTCTTGAATCCAACATTTTAAGGGGAAAATTTTTCTCGTCCTGTTGTGTAAATGATGATTCAGGCTAGAAAGCCGGTGGCTTCTGGAATTTACCACAGAGTGTGGCGTATTTACATTGCTTGGTGTGAAAAGCGTGGTTTAACACCGGATTTGTTTAGAGTTCCTCGTCTGTTGTTCTTCCTTCAGGAGGGTCTCAATAAGGGTCTGAGACTTTCTTCACTAAAGGGTCAAGCTTCTGCCTTGTCGGTTCTTTTTCAAAGGAGACTGGCTATCATTCCAGAAGTTCAGACGTTTCTTCAGGGAGTTCTTCGGATTCAGCCACCTTTTGTTCCTCCCTGGGACTTTAACTTAGTCCTTACGGCTCTTCAGAAATCTCCATTTGAACCTTTGGAATCTGTAGAATTGTGGTATCTAATGTTCAAACGTTGTCTTCCTATTGACAATTGCTTCTGCAAGACGAGTATCTGAATTGGCAGCTCTTTCTTGAAGTCCACCCTTGTTGGTGTTTCATGATGATCGGGTGGTTCTGCGAACAAAACCTTCCTTCCTTCCGAATGTTGTGTCAGCGTTTCATCTAAATCAGGACATTTGTCCTCCCAGCGTTTACTCCTTCTCCTTCCGGGGAGGATTCCCATTTGGCTCTCTTAGATGTGCTTAGGGCCTTACAGATTTATTTATCTCGTGCGGATTCTATCCATCGTACGGATGCATTGTTGGTTTTTAATTGATGCGTCCACACGAGATTGTCCGGCTTCCAAGTACACAGTGGCTCGTTGGGTAACTTCGGCCATCAAACAGTCTTCTAATGTTTCAGTTCCTTACTCAATTCGAGCTCCTGCGACTTGAGCTGTTGGAGCTTCTTGGGCTGTTCGCGGGGGTGCATCTGTTGAGCAGCTGTGTAGGGCGGCGACCTGGTCATCTGTGCATACGTTTAAAAAGTTTTACCGTTTTCATACTTTCGGTTTAGAGACTGCCTCTGTTGGGCGTCAAATTTTGCGGACGGCTGTGCCGTCTCCATCTCCCTCCTCCTCCTCTCATTAGCTTGCTTTGGGAAATCCCACAAGTCCCCCAGATGGATGAAAGAGAAATAGGGATTTTTGTTTACTTACCGTAAAATCTTTCTCTGATTCCATCTGGGGGACGCTGCGATCCCTCCCGTGTGTTTGTCTGGTTTAATCAGTTAATTTTTTTTGGTCTATCTCCTTTTGGCTTGGCTAAACGTTAACTGAGGTGCTGGCTAGGCAGGAAGGAGGGGTTAGAGGGGGAGGAGTCAGGTTTTAATAGTTCTGTGCCAAACTCCACAACCACACACCTAACCCACAAGTAACGGCGCAGCGTCCCCCAGATGGAATCAGAGAGAGATTTTACGGTAAGTAAACAAAAATCCCTATTTTGTCATATAGCTGATCCATTATTTGTTCAGATGAGCATATAATTCAACCTTAATAAAAGTACTTTTACATGATAGGAAGCAGAATATGGTGCACACGAGCAGATTGAGCTATATGAGGATGTCATGTCCCCTGCAAATAATGGAGATGCTCCTGAAGACCGGGACTACATGGACAATCTTGCAGCATCTGTTTCAGATGATGTAGTGAAAGGATCGGCTACAAATGTTATATTTACTTATCCTGGAAAGAGAATTGCTCTGTATATAGGAAATCTAACATGGGTAAGAGTGCATGTCTTGAAAATTGTAAATTCAGTAACATTCAGCTGTTCTGTTCTCAAATGTACAAGGCAGACATTTCAGTAACTTCAAAACTGGATATATTTTAGTGAATGCTTTGATGCTGTAGGAAGGTGATGCGGTTAATTTACCGGCAGTCGGGATCCCGACATTCAGGATACCGACACTGGAATTCCGACAGCCGGCAATATGCCGGCGGTCTGAATGCCGACCGAGGCACGGTCTTCCCACCACTACCCAAGGGGGAATAGCCAGGCCCGATGCATGGCGAGCCCGCGAGGGTACTCACTGCGCTTCCTGCCGGCATTCTACATGTCGGGATCCTGGCGTCGGTCTCCTGACTGCCGGGATCCCGAATGACGGTAAAGCATACCGAATCCGTAGGAAGCTGTTCCATTTTCACATTCTGGTGCAGACTTGGTTCATCACAATTCCAAACCCCCTTCCCACCGAATATCTTGGAAACTACCATTAGCTCAATATAGTGATATCATATTATGTTTTAGCTGCTATACATATCAGGCTTGGACAGACTGGTAATATAAACTTAGTTTTCTAATCTTTTGTTCCACTTTATCAAACCCCCTTGTTGTAGTATGCGTTGCTGTCAACCTGCCTTTGTTTTGTTTTGAAAATGAATGCACCGATTTTCTGTGTTTAGTGGACAACAGATGAAGATTTAACGGACGCTGTTCATTCTCTGGGTGTTAATGATATTTCGGAAATAAAATTCTATGAAAATAGAGCCAATGGCCAGTCAAAAGGGTGAGTTCAAACACTTGGTGCAGTTATGCTGAAAAAATGCTTTTTTTGTTTTGAAATAATTTTTTTCATATTTAAAATATATGTGGATGCTTCCTCCGTTAAAAAACATAATATACGCTGTTTGCACAGTTATCTTTGAAATATTGAGCTGTACAAGGACAACAGGTGTTGGTTCAAGTAAGACTACCGCTTGTTTCTATGGAGACATTTGTACTAGCACTGACAAACTAGTGATGTATCAAATGTGTTTCGTTTAGTTATTTTCAATTTTCATCACCTTTTGGAAACTGACAGACAAAATATTTTAACTCTGTATGGAATAATTAAACATCCAAACCAAATAATTCACAGATGTAGTTTTTCCTTCGCCCTTTCTTTTTAATCTTTTTTCTTCCCCGTTACATTATATGGGGGTTCCCTACCTGCTGTGTTCGTTTTGTTGCGACAAGGTTCCAGTACTTTCCTTTAGGCCGTCAAGCTTATTAGGTGTGAGTTGGAAGCTGCGATGAGTAGTTCTTGGCATATTCAAAATACCCCCAAATATTTTTTTCTCGTATATTATGCACCCCATATTTTTTTAGCGTATTCATTTCAAAGAAAAATAGTTTCTATTTAGAATTTAGTTTTACATTTCTTCGGTGTCCTAAAATGACCACAAAAGCTACTTTTTTTTCTTATTTATTTTTTAGTTTAATGCCTTTGTAATCCAAATGTGTAAGCTTTTGCATTATTTAACTTTAAAAAATAAATAAATGTAAAACTCAGCTACTTGACACATTTTTTTTTAAAGCTTCCAGGACATTCCTTATGGCCACTAATGGCCTTTATACGATTGTTAACAAAGTTGTCATTTTTCTATGTCTAACCGGAGCTGAGGTGTTCAGAACAATGGCGCGTCTCCTGTCTCTGCACAAAGAGAGCGCCCGCAGTGCGCCACAGCAAGCTCCGCCCACCAATGGCACGCTCTCCAACCCTCTGTAGTGACAATGGCACGGTTTGTAAAAGTTATTTCACGGGAGCCCCTCTAGCGGGGTCCCGGTTTTACATAGCGCCACTGATCTTCGGCTGCCCTGAGGTGATGCTGCGCACGCGCTCCAGCGCAGCCCTCTATGGCTGCGGTGTGAGCAGTGTCCCAGCAGCTAGGGATCCGTGCAGCCGCCTCTCTGTTAGATGGGAACGGGTCCCCTTCAGAGCTCCCACGGTGCGGGTAGGCAGTAAGCCAGCTGCCTACCTGAAATTATTAATAAATAAAAAGTAAATCATCTTCTCTGGAGCCTCCAGAGGTGTGCCCAGCTCTAAGTGCACACAATTCTAAACTGGCTGTAGGAGGGGCATAGTGGGGAGAAGCCAGCACACACCATCACTGAGAAATTTAAAGTGCCCTGGCTTCATAAGACCCCATCTATAACCACAGTAAACCATTCCACCAGTATCGCCTATGGACTCAGAGAAAAGGATTTACCGGTATGTACCAAAATACCATTTTGAGGGGTCTAGGAAGGCCTCCCCACTCTTTTTATGTACTACTTAGATTGCATTTAGTAGAAAATTGCATACCCTCACAGCCAGTACTGCAAATTGGCGGTTCTGTTTGGAATAACGAATTCTTTGGTGCTTGCATTTGTGCGAAGACTGCGAGTTTCATGATACAAGCTCTTGCCTAATTGGATTGATACCTTAGGGCAGAGATTTTTAACCTTTTACAACTCGCAGCACACTGAACAAGATTTAAATATCCAAAGCACACCGTTTTTTTAAAAACTCAAATATAATGGTGATGCATGGTGCAGTTGCGTGTCCTAGGATGTCGTGTTGCAGCTTCTCCATAGGTAACGCCTGAGCCACGTCTGAGAAAACCAGAAGAGCCAAACCCTACCTGGGCCCAAA